>NC_052058.2:139169081-139424081 GCF_903992535.2 Arvicola amphibius
TGAGATTTCTGGAGCGGTTTCAGTTTCTTGGATATCATTGTTCAGCAGTCTTATGTCCAAAAGGAAGGACCCAGCTGTCTTTTTTAGAATATCTTCATTCCTGGCGGGATGGGCACATAACTTCAGAATCTCTTACTATGGCTCCCTTTAGCTATATCCACCACTTCCTCTGGTCCAAGCTGCATTAGGCTCACCTGCCAGGTCTCTTCACCCACTACAGCCTGCTCATCGGTGTATATGGTAGTTAGAGAATGACTTCAAAAGTCTAAATCCGGGGACTGGAGAGGTGGCTCTGAAGTTAAGAACACTCACTGCTCCTCCAAAGCACCCAACTTCATTCCCCAACACCCACATTGATCAGTTACAACCACCTATAACTCCAGCAGGAGGGGCTATAAGACCCTCTTCTGGCCTCCTCAGATATACATGGCATATACTTACACACGCACACACACACACATACACACTAAAACTTTAAAAATCGAAATCAATGGCATACACACACACACACACACCCCACACTAAAACTTAAAAAATCGAAATCAATGGCATACACACACACACACACACACACACACCACACACACTAAAACTTAAAAAATCAAAATCAAGTAACACAGGTTCCTGGCTCAAGTCCCCTAGTAGGTTTCTATCATATTTAGGTAGGATCTCAGAGCCCATGGCTCCTTCACTAATTTTAATTCCTGCTCCTTGAACCTTGGGCCACCTGCACCAGCCACACTGACACTCTCCTTAGCCCCCTTGAGTCCATTTTCATCCTGTGCCTCACTATTGCTGCTCCGGGTCTGGCATGCTCTTCCCCTGACATCTCTGTGGCTCATAATTTCCCCGCCTGGGGTCTCTATTCAGAGAGCCTCCAACAAGCGAGACAGAAGCAGCCTTTCCACTCCACAGGGACCAGCACCCATTATCTGTTTGCCTCTGTGACGAGCAGGCAAGCCTCACAGAACCTTCTGTGCTTCAGCAACAAGCACACAAGAGAGCTATTTGTTGAACAGATACCTTTGGTTATTGCTCTCGTTTTTGTCCTTAAATGTCCCAAAGTATTAAAGTCTCAGTTCTCAACCTGTGGCCCTGTCGGGAGCTGGAAGAACCTTAAGGACATGGGTTCAATGAAGGAAGGCTAGTACCCTTGAAGGGGATATTTGGCTCCTGGCCCTATCGTCGCGTCTTGTATTTTCTCTGCCATTAGGTAAGTGGGTCTCCTTAGCCATATTGTCCCATAAAGATGTCCTGTGCTTTCACAGGCCCCAAGCAACAGGGGAAGCCGATTAACACATATGTTTCCACGACAATGATGTCGAGACAGTGCCAGTCTCGTTACCTTCTAGGGACTTTGCAGTTCCTTTTATTAATCCCTGATTTATTGTTTTACAAAAGGAAGAAGACGATAACTTCCCGAGGAATTTCTCGGTACCATTTTATATGATAAGTAAATAAACTTCAGATTTAATTGGTATTTATCAAATCTTTGATCCCATCTTTGCTGTTTAATGTGGTTAATTTGGCAGGATGTAGAGTTACCATAGGGATAAGCCTCTGGCCAGTCCTTGAGGGGTTCTGTAGTTTAAATTAGCCTGTGGGGCATGGCTATTCAATGTAAATTAGGTTTCTTGAGGTGGGAGGATCTGCTTTCTGTTGGCAGCACTATTCAGAATCAAATGCTGAACGTGCACTGCCCATGAGCAGTTATCTCACTCTCTTGAGTGTGGGTACCATGGAAGCAGCCCAGCCTACCTTCCCTGCCTGCTGCCATGGCTTCCTTCCCCCATGGAGCAATCAATCACCAAGAACTGCAAGCCAGAGTAATCCCCCCCCCCCCACTCCAAAACTGCTTCTTATCAGGTTTAGTCACAGGGAGGAGAAAAGTAATCTAAACACCTTCCCTTTGAAAACCAAATCAGATAATGTTAAAGATGTGCCCTTCTGTTGGTGAGCGAGACCCTGGTGGCCATCTGTTCTGAGACTTTGGGCAGTTAATACGCACAACAGTTCTTAAAATATGCCTAAGCCAGTGTCTTCTCCACACCATGAACTGAATTAGGACTTAGTGGAGTCAGACATGGATGCATTATCTGTGTAGATTTATGGGTCAGGTCATTCCCCTTACAGAGGAAACAGGCTTGTGTTGGGGGATGGGTGACTTGTACAGTTTACCTGGAGGAATTCACGCCATGGCTCCCTGGGGTGAAACCTTCAGTTTGAAGAAACAGTGGGGAAGGTAGAAGTATATTTTGATTGAGGAAAACTGGCTTTGTTGGAAGATGTTTAGCCCCTCCGCGTGACTTGGTATTAGCCCAATAATACGTGAGTGCATGTCCCAAGCTGCTGTTCATCCCTCAGCTGTCCAGACCCTGGGTCCACACCAGGCCGACAGCCTCATCTCACCCCGGGGAAAGGAATGAGATTAGGGTGTTGAAGTGGCCGCAGAGTGGCCAACCTCTCCCGTGACTCCCTCAGTAGGCAGTGATCCTAGTGAGGTGGACTGCTTTCTACTACCGGGCCGGGTTTTGTTGGCTCTCCTGAGGAAGTTCCATATTCTGAGATTCATAATGAGTCTAGAGCTGCCACGGGCCAGGTGCTCCAGCCCCACCCAGTCCTTCTATCTGTACGGTTCTGAACATAAAGCTTCTTCATTTCTTCATCTGTGGACTTGGGAAGCAATTCTAGTCTAGTGAGGCTAGGCTCATCCTCATTCATCTTGTGAATCTAGTAAATTGTAGAATAAGTCTAATTTCTAAGTAAAATGAAGGTCCAGGAATTAGGTATGGGGATAGAGAAAAAGAAGGGTGCCAGGTTTATTTTGTGCCTGCTCAGCCCCAGTTGGGCCCAAAGGAAGAAAAATGAGGAGTCCTAACTAGAGATCACTCAGCTCTCCCCAGGATGGCTGCAGGATGACGTAATCCCATCAGGGAGGAATGTGAGGCCAGGAAGCATGCCTGCATGGTTCAGAAGGAAGTAGACAATAGGGGACCCTTTTGGGCAAGATTCCGTGAGTTCAGGAAGAGCCCAGAGTTGGCGGGCCAAGCAAGTCATGCAGAACTAACTGCCTGCCTCCAGCCCTAAGACAGCCTTGGGCATGCTGGGAAATGACAGTGTGACATCAGTCCCATTTGAAACCCATGAGGGCATCAGCTCACACAGCCTGTGCAAAAGTGGCCTGCTCACAGGTGGTAGAGGAGACGGGCACCGCCGCCAACAGGAATTGACCAGATCCTCCTCCCTTATCGCTGCTGGGCCTGACGTATGAGAAGTGCCTGCCTGGTGTTCCTGTGAGAAGGTGATTATTGTCTGGGGAGTTCCAGTGGCTGCTGGTTTATGAAACAAGAGCCATAGGCACACAGGGAAGTGCCTTTAATGAAATAAGAATAAGCCAAAGAGTGAGACCCGGGGTTGACTGCCAAGAGGCATCTCACTGAAGCCTCAATTAAACTTTCCATTGGATTATCTGATGATAAGTAGTTGTGCCTTGAGGATTTCATTGTCTTTGATAAATGGCACGCGTTCAAACTTAAAGCAACACAGGCCGTAGCATGACACAGCTCGGGAACTAACGAGGCACACCACCACTCCCTCCACGGCGGGCGCTTTAATTACCGCGATGGAAGTGTTTGTCTTAAAGACTGTTTAGGGTTATTTGTGCCCTGGGATGTGCGGGTGGGTGTTCAGGCTGCATTCCACTGGGAAGGGCTTACAACAGCACGATTCCTTTTGGTGCCAACCGAGTTTTCAGTGCCCGGAGGAAAGGATGGCTGCCATCCAAGACCTACCTTGCTATGTTACTAATCCTTCCCTTCCTCCCTCGTGGACCATTCTTGTCTTCTGACTGCTGGGAGACAGAGTGATGGCTTCCTAATTGGGTCCCCAGGCAGAGTCGTAGCACCTGTGTCTGGGGGTGTTTGATATAAACATCTCAGGGTAAGATGATTTTCTGTGCTTGTGTGTGTGTGGGTGTGTAACTATTTTTGTGCATATTGTTCTTCCAAGCATTCTATTTACCCACGAGGCACCTTCATGAAAGCAATAAGATGTGGCCTTTAAAACACAGTCATCACCTCTCCACCCCCCCCCACCATTTTAAGCATTTGCTGAGCCATTGAACTGCAGGCAGTGTTAAATTCTAATCCATTCTCTCTAGCTCAGTCTAAGAGCTAGATGTTATAGAAATGCCCTGATCGTCAGACTCTTGTTATCTTTGGGGAACCTTGTGGCCAGTGTGCTGTTGTTGTTTGAAAACCATTCCAATGGCAACCTATTCCCTCCCCTGCTTGGTCTCTGGAGCCATCGCAGGCCTCAGACGCCTTCCTCTAGTGGGTTTGGCACTGGCCTCTGGGCCTTCCTGTCACAGACTCCCCTCAAACTCTGTAGCAGCATCTGAAGAAAGATACACGTGAGGATCTGTGAGTGCTTAGCCTGCCCCCATCTCCAAACATGTGTCTAATACGTCCTAGAGAAACCTAGAAATCACCTTGAGGCCCCTGGGAAGAAAGGGTATCCTGAGGGTGGCCTCCTTGGACAGCCCCTGGCATGCATTTGTGTTCTTCAACTATTTTCTAAGTTACATGCTCTATTTATTCCTGAGATTATGCAAGCTTGGCCAGGAAGTTTCTAGAACTTCAGTCTTGGCTGGATGGTTGGATGTGGAGCAGAATGAGTTGAAGCTGACAGATACCATGCCAACCTGTCTGCTTGAGCCTGGGAGGGAGGCTGGCACAGTTGCCTTTTCTCCGCAGTGGTGATTTCAGATGGCTTTGGGCAGCACCCGGGTGCTGGCTAAGAAGGCAGCGTTTGCTTCTCATCAGAGGGTAGTGTCCACTACTCACTGGTGCTTAGTACTCCACTACCAGGAGGGTCCTTGACTTTCTGCTTTGCCGCATGTGAGTGGATGAGTGTGTGTGTGTGTGTGTGTGTGTGTGTGTGTATGTGCACACATGTTTACAAATGCACATGTGAGTATGTGTGTGCATACCTGCGTGTGCCTGTGAGTGTGTAATGTGTGTGTGTGTGTCATGCACATGCATGAACTCACTTTGGGCGTTGTTCTTCAGGAACTGTTTGTGTTGTTTATTTTTGAAACGGGTCTTTCACTGGCCTGGAGCTCACAGAGTGAATTAAGCTAGCTGGCTGGCTAATGAACCTGAGGGATCTGTGCATCTTTAACTCCCGGTGGCAAACTCCCATCTCCGTACCTAGCTTTCTTGTGTAGGCTCTGACGATGTAACTGGGTTCCTCGAGCTGTCTCCCCATCCCTGTCTAGTCTTCAGAGGAAGCTGTTTTCCCATGGTCAGGTGGAGAGGGCATAGCATCTGATTCTCCCAAGGCTCTGCTGGTGTGTGCATGTTGTCAGTGTGTGCGTGTTGTCAGTGTGTGTTATCATTGTCTGTGTATTGTCTGTGTGTGTGTATGTTGTCCATGTGAACATGTTGTCAGTGTGTATGTATTTTCTATGTATATATGTTGTCAATGTGTATGTGTTGTCCATGTGTGTGTTGTCGGTGTGTGTGTGTGTTGTCAGTGCATACATGTTGTCTGTGTGAATATGTTGTCTGTGTGTGTTGTTGGTGTGTGTTGTCTTTGTGTGTGTTGTCTGTGTTACATGTTGTCTGTGTGAATATGTTGTCTGTGTGTGTTGGTGGTGTGTGTGTTGTCAGTATGCATGTGTTGTCAGGTGTGACGTGGGCAACTTTGACTGAATGTGTGCTCCCCTCTGGATTGCCTAGTGCTGTGTGGTCAACTGATGTCAGGCTGTCTAGGAAATAGTTCCGGAGAATGAAGGCTATGAGTTTAGTGGGAACAACTTTGCTGTAGTTTTCAATCCACAACCCCTCTGCCCATGTGAAGGCTGGGCACCAGCTTTTAAAATCTGCCGCTCCTCTTCAAGGAAGCAAAGGGCACCTAGATGAATGTGGTTGTCCCATGGACCTGGATGTCAGCAGAAATTCCAAGGCCTCAAGTTCTCAAGGGAAGGCATCGATGAGACTCACACCACAGCAGAACTGAACAGTGGCTGGTGGAAGCTTGGCTCGCAGCCATCTCTCCCTCCCATCAACACCTGGAAAGGGTGCAGCGAGATTAGCAGGGAGAGAGTCTCGTGGCCTGAAGTGATCTTTTGTGTCCTGTTCTCTCACTGTTGGGCTGCTCAGAGCTTCATACTGCATGGGCTTCTCCTTGCCTACTGAGGACATGGTGGGCTATCATGTTGATAGAGCAATCAAGGATGACTGGTTAGAGCCACACCCCCAATGGAGCACGGCCAAGATTGGTCACAAGTTCAGTCTTCCTGCTGACAATGCTGGTTGCAGAGGAGCTGTGGATATTGGACACAGCAGCGACTCCTCTCAGTCTCTGAAGTTTCTAGGGGACATCATCCACCTTCTCTCCCCGCAGCATCACGGATGGGCAGGGTGGGCAGTGATGCCGATGTACCATATCCACCTCAGGTTTCCATCTGCCTGCAAGAAGACCAGGGATTGGGAGACCTAGTGAACCACTGGCTCCTTCCCAGGCTGCCAGGCAGACAGGTCACCCCTGCTTCACTTTGGCACAGGGTCCTACAGTTCCTGGAGAATGTAGCCCTTACAAGAGTTTCATGAGAGTGGTATCCCAGTGGCATGCTTTTGCCAACATAGGTATGGTGCTCAGTTTCCTGTGGTTACTCGTTCAGGATGTCCACGTGGGTCTGGCCAGCATCCACATTTTCTCAGGACCACTTTCAGAGCACCCATCCACTTGACCTACCTCCTCCCTCGACACAAGTCCATATTTTAAGGCCCAGTTCACTTACCAACCACTTAAAACCCTGTCTTACTGTAACACATTGCCCAAGGCCAGGTAACTTGTAAGTAGTAGAGCTTGTTTGGGGTTACAGTTCTGAGAATGTGCTGTTGACGTCTGGTAAGGGCCTTCTTGCTACGTTACAACATGCAGAGTCGCATGGCAACATGCAGCAAGCATGCTAGCTTAGACCCCTCCCCCTTTTCTCATCAAGCTGCTGATGCTGTCATGGAGGCCCTATCTATAGTCTTAATTTTTTCTCTCCCACCAGCCAGCTCCCAAATAACCATATGGAGACTTCTTATTAATTATGAAAGCTTATCCAATAGCTTAGCCTTGTTTCTAAGTAGGTCTTATAACTTAAATTAATCCATTTCTAGCCATCTACATTCTGCCTCATGGCTCTATTACCTTTACAGCCCGTGTTGCTTTCCTGCTTTCTCCATGCCTGACTGGAAACTCTGTGCATCCTGCCCTTCTTCCCAGCATCCTCTGCCCCTGGAAATTCTGCCTAGCTGTTAGCCATTCAGCTTTTTAGTAAACCAATCAGAGTGGTATGTCTTTATACTGTGTGATCAAATATCTTGCAACACCCACCCTCATGTCCTGGATAGTTGCAATTGCCTCACAAAGATCCCACCTCTAAGCAGGACTAACAGGAACTTGGGGGTTAAGTTTCTGCATGAACTTTTGGAGCATTTAGTTAATGAATTCACTTGGGTTCATGAACTCTTGATACACGCAGTGCTGGTGTCTCAGTGGTGTGTCACACAGAAGAGTCAACCTTGGGATGTTTACAGTCTAATCAAAGAGACTGCCATAAAAGAAATGGACGGACACACACACACACACACACACACACACACACACACTTAGGCTAATTTCATTGAAGTCAAAGATTATGATGTTAAAGGCTATGACTTCCTGAGATTCTTCAGTGAAAGTCATGTCATAGTAGAAACCCCTAAGTTAAGAAAGACTCAGTGGAGTGGCGTTTGGTAAGGAATGAATACTTGGGTAACAAAGTGGCCCCTTCTTAAGGCCCTCAGGCATGAATGAAACGCTGTTACTGAGTAACTGGAGAGGAGGCTGTGGAGGTAAAGCTTCAGGCTGGAGGAGGGAGGGGGATGACCAGAGCTTTCAAAATCAATGGGGCTCAAATTTTAGGTCAGTAGAAATGACCTGGAGGTGAGTGAGGTGAGGTGATGGGGAAACAGGGCTTCTGGGGACTTCTGGTGCTCCACACGTGGTAGATGGGAAAGGGCGAGGGTGTCCATTACCTTCACCAGCTGGCATCTGGCACAGAAGGCAGGAATCACCTGTATGAAGGTGGAGAGCTTTGTATGGAGCTAGGGTTGAGGCGAGCAGCAGAGGAGGCTGTGGATAAGCAGACAGAGGGCAGTGTGGGGGCAGTCCTGAGGCCACTTGGGGAAGAAGAGGCCAATAGAGGCAGCTACTCCTTTCTTACCTGTCCATCAGCACCTTCACCTTGATGACCTTTCAGACAATAGATGACATCACGGATTTGTCTGACTTCATTGTGCTGAGTCACAAAACCATACTGGACTTCACGCAGTTGTCATCTTTGAGGATCAGGACCGCTGACTGTCGGGTGTCATCTGTGAATATACTGTCATCCCTACATTATAAATCTGCGCAGAAGCTGCATTCGGTCAAGCCAACCAGCATGCTGCTGCTGCTTTTCCTGTTAAACTTAACCTCTTACTGGTCCCTCTGCCGCTCAAGAGGCCTCTGCTGCTAGTCTTTTCTCATGAATGTTTTTTTGTACCACAGTTCAATGGCATTAGACGTTTTCATTTGGTGGCCTACTCTAGAGGATACAAATACATATTTCTGGTGTTGCATACCTGGAATCTCTAGGATAACGTATCTTGGGGATGCAGGCCCTATCTTGATGGCTGTAGATGGGCTGCCTCCGTGTCCTCTGCTTTGGACCTCCCTGGCTAACTTGAGAGCATTCTCTACCATGGAGAGGTTGCTTAGAACGGTGGCCACTGTGCTCTAAGCCCTCCATGTTCTGATTCGTCTTTGAGCAATTAGGGAATCTCCTCTAGGTTTTCATTCCTTGGTGGGTCCTCCCATGAGCGATGCCCAGACACTTGGCTACTATGATGAAATCATAGACATTTTCAGACATGAGAATGGTTCTGTATGTTTTTCTCTCCAACTATAACAGGAGAAATGAAGATTTTTCTAGCTCTGTGAAATCCCTGCTTGTCCCTCAGAAGGCTTATGCTGTGATAAGTGAATGTTTTCCCAGCAGGGTAACTTTTGGGACTGTGTCTCTTGCTATAAATAGAAGTACATAGATCTCTTTTGAAATCCAAACTACACCACCCCAGGTGCTGCTGCTGGGGTTCCTGGGTTCAGATGAATGTGGTAGCTCCTTTGTGGGGTTCTTGAAGTTGCCTTTCTAATTTCACTGCCTCCTCTGGTGCCTGCTCCTCAGATCTCTGGAGGACCCATCTCTGGCAAGTAGAATTGTAGAGAGCCCTGAACTGGCCCCTCAGGCTCTCTGAAACTTGAGGGAGCCCCCCCCCCCTGGAGTTCCAGTGCTGGACAAAGCATCCTGTGTCCCTCCCTTGAAGTCTTTGGAAATCTAATCTAACCAAAAGGGTAAGGCAGATCTGAGGGGTGGCCTGGCAGACAATGGCCCTGTGAGGAACTGGACCCTTATAAGCCAAGAGAGCATTTCACCTCCACAATAGCCAGCATTTTCTCTCTTAAATCCCTCTCAAGTCTGCCCCCTCCCCAACTTGAGAATATGTAGTGACTAAGTATGAGATGACAGAGTAACCGTGTGTGTGTGTGTTTGTGTGTATGTGTTTCAGACAGTTCTTTTTCTCTCATCAGCATTTACCATAAAATGGCTGGTTTAGTGGAAATTCCCACCATGAGCTCCCCACGCCAACTATGAGAGGAGGCAGGGTGGGTGCCCATCATCCTCGCGGGCTCGGGTTTGATGTGTTCATTGTGTGCTTGCACAGCCTGTGGTCGTGTTTGCACTGATATGCCTATATGCAGGGGCCGCCAGCGCAGTTCTTGCTGGAGTTCTCATTTATCTCAGGTTGGGTGCCTGGCTCTTTGCCCTGATGTCTTGGGAAGGCATTGGTGATCCTGTAACAGGTGATTGAGGCCTTACAGAGACACTGAATTAGAGAGGTGGGTCCATACCCATTCAAAAGCTACAGGCTGGTACTTCAGGACAGGCTGCATCAGCCACAAGCTTATTTTGTTCCATTTTAAATTTGTTTTCTAATATTTAAGAAAAACATGTGTTTATGGACACATTTTGCTATTTGGAAGAATCTAGCAACTTCAGGCCCACATCCCTGTAGGGAGCTCCTGTTGTTAGAACGATGGCTGCCACCCCTTTCCAGTTCCCAGCTTGCCTGTGTTCCCACCGTCCCAGCTCCCTTCTCTGAGACTGAGTGGCAATAGCCATTACCCTAAGCTTGTGCTGTTAGTTCCTACAGGCTGCGGTGAGAGGAACTGGATGAGCTGCTTTATTCAAGTATTTATCAAAAATGTGGAAGGGAAAGAATAGAAAAAAATATGAGCATATTCCTTTGTAGAATTAAATCACAGAAGACAGCCTTTTGCCATTAAAATGTCATCAAAGGGCCAGTGTCATCAAAGGGTCAGTGGTTAAAGCATTGGCTATGCAAACATGAGGACCAGAGTTCAGATCTCCAGAACCCACTTAAATGCCAGACAGGATGGCAGTCCAACTATGATTCTAGTCTCAAAAGCTGTAGACTGGGGCTTGTAGACTCTGGCTTGCAAGATTAGCCATATCAGTAAGATGTGGGTTTGACTGACAGATCTTGCCTCAAGAAATTAAGTCAAAGAGCAACAGAGAATGATTCTTGACATCAGCCTTGGGCCTCTACATGTTTGTACACACATGTGCATGTGTATCCATATTCATGCAAAGTACACACAATAGCACACATACATAAATGGAAAAAGGAAAAATAAAAACCTCTGCAGGGTTTATCTACAACAGAAGACTATTATACATGCAATTACCTTAAGACACTTGCCAGGTCCCCAGAACATTTGAGTTAATAACTCTTGCCCTACAAGGGCTGTTGTTCATCGTTGTGCTTTTGGGGAGAATGGTTTTTCATTGAGGCAAGCCTGGTATACCCAGAGAAATTTTCCTCCCTGCCTCTGCCCATCTGTGATTCAGTCATTGCATATACCCCCTGCCCTAAGATGTCCAAATTTTGCCAAGGTAGACACTCAGACCTCTGGTGCAACAGGGAATGTCCCAAGCCCATGTGCTTGGTATGAAGAAGCCATGGTAGCCACCTAAGGGAACATATCACAGGCCCATGTTTTGCTGGCTTGGCACCAAGACTGGGTAGATTCGCCTTTTCCAGGGCAAGGCTGCCAGAGCTTTCAAAGGATAGTGCAGAACAAAGCCACCCTTGTTCTTATCAGGTCTCTGTGTTCTGGCGTGTCATGGTCCTTTTGATCCAAGGAAGCTGGCAGGAGCATCTGGCCTGCCTGCCAGTATGGTATTAGGAACAATTGAAAGCCAGGTGCCCAGACTTACTACAGGGTCGTCTGCCCAGTGTGGCACCTCCACAATGGTTACCTGGCGCCCTATTTCCTCTCCAAGATAAGTTCAGGTGTTTATAGTGTAGTCTACATTGAGTCTCTGGTACTTACAAAGAAGTAGGTATGATATAAATTGCTGGGTTGATTTCAGAAATGAGATCTAACTGGCATCAAAGAACACAAGGCAAAAATGAATGATTTGGTTTAATAGAAGACAGACACAGTCCTATGGCTGGATGGGTCACCATCTGCATTAAGGGTTTTAACTGGCCTCTGCAAGGTGGACACTCAACATCCCCAAAACTGCATGGCTTCTCAGAGACTCCCAAGTCATGAAGGAGTTTGTGTAAGCTATGCCATCCCTAAGCAAAAGCAAAAGTAGAAGTAGCTGGGGGCAGGGATGAGGGAGGTGGGGTGGGGTGGGGGGCTCATGTCAGGTACTATTAACAGAAGCCTGGAGATTTGGAGGCAGGTGAAAATCTGGACAAGTTCATGCCAGCCTTCGGACCTTCATGTAAACCTATAGGAACTTAAACAGGGAAACATTCCAGAAAGACTTGTGATCCTTAAGAAAGACACAGATTTATTGTGTACTGGGTCTTCAGCAAGCAATCATAGCTGAGATAGTTTATTTCTCATTCTAGAACTAAGGAGAACTTATATACTTTATTTAAAGGAGAGATTTGGTATGTTGGAGCCAATAATTCAGGGAAAACTTCCTTTAAGATACACACACACACACACACACATACACACACACACACACACACACACATACACACTCACACACACATATGTAAGAATTTATTTTATAAAGTGTTTATTTAGCTCACGGGTTAGGAGACCGGTGTCCCTGATGTCACAATGCTGACACTGCTCGTACAGGAGTCCTTCTGGCTGTGTCCACCCATAGCAGATGGTATCATGGCAGGACCATGAGCAAGAAACATGGTGATTCAGAGAGTTAAGAGATCCAGAAGTCAGGTTCCCTCCTTTAACAGTGACCCATTCTCATGGGAAATTCATCATCCCAAGAGATCAGCAATAGTGCCTTCTTAGGATGATGGCCAACCTTGTGCTAAGCCCCTCCTCTTAAAGACCCCGCCACCTCTTAACTCTGCCACACTGGGAACAACTCATAGCAAACACACTTTATCCAGGACAAAAAAGTCTTCAGTCAATGAGATGCCTTTGTATCACTGATACAGAATAAATTTTTTAAACAGTAGGCCAATGTTTATTAGCACAAATCTTCAATATTTCGGGGCATGCTTCCTGTATACTTAGGTTTGCTACGAAACTGTCTGGGGCTGGGATGTAGCTTAGTGATAGATCACTTCCTAATATGCACACATCCAGGTCCCAAGTTTGGTTTCCAGAATCTCTCCCATAGCACCCCAAAAGAAGAAAAACAGAGTGAGAGCTATTAGTTTAATTGATAAGGTTCACAATCATCTTACTAGCATCTCTTTTAAGAAACATGCATTTGCGTTTGTTCATCAGATTGGAGATGATGGAAAGAAAAACACACAACCTTGGTTCATCAAAAAATTAAACCGAGTCAGCACATGAGCCAGCATTTCCACCCCTAGGCTACCCCTATGAGAACCAGAAGCATGCTCATGAGAGTCTTGTACACGAGTAATCATAACAGTCCCAAAGGGGAACTATCTGAATGTCGCTTGGGTGATGAACATCTCTCTATGTCCTGCTGTATCCAGTCATGAGGAGAAATACTACTTGACAGTAAGAAATGCTAGTACATTCTACACCACGCTGAGCCTTGAAAACATGATGGTGTGTGAATGAAGGCAGACAAGAAGAAACCAGATGAGTTCCGGACCGGAAGTATGTTTGTAGTTAGAAGGATGGGGAGGAGGAAGGGATGGCCATAAGCACAGGGTTGCTTTGTGGAATGATGAAAATATTCTAAAAGTAGATGATGTGGATGGTTGCATAGCTCTGAGAAAACAACCTTGGACTTTGTATGCTTCAAAAGCGTGAGCCTTACACACACCTTACATCTCAGAATGTGAGTTATATCTCAAAAAAAATAGCTAATGAAACAAACAGAAAGCATGACCACTTTTGGGTCTAAGTGAAGGAAAGAGACTGGACTTAATTTTTGTTCTAAATATCTGTGTTTGAATGTATTTCTTCAGCAAATGGCTCAGGGAAAATAGGAGCTTCACCTATATCTAAGGTGAATTTGAATTAGAAAAAAGGGGCAGTCCCCGGTGGAACCTCTGCTTACTGAGCCAGGAGGACTTGTCTCTCTAATTCTGGAGTGTATTGACAGAGAAGCCTGGTACCCACATGGCTATTTTTCACCTTGAAGAATGCTCAAGGTAAAAGTTTCAGGTTGTCGAGATGATACTCCTTGTTAAATAAAGAACTGAGGGGATGGATTGATGATAAGACTGTGTGCTTCAGAAATCTCCATGATAACACATTGGGCATATGCAGACACTCAGAACCCAAGGACATATGTACATTGGCATCTCAGTTTCCTCTCTTGAAAAATGGGAAGAATAATTATACCTGCCTCCTAAGCTCCTTATGAGACAATGGGATGCGAGGTTTCTGCTCCCAACCTCTGGCACATATTATTTAAAGTTCTTTAATGTGAATGATCGGTAGAAGACAGAAGGAATTATGGGAAGGCTCATGGGAGAGAGATAATGGCTGCTTCTATCTTCTTGCATGAAAAGAGTGTCAGTAAATGCAGAATGCATACAGATCTCTGCCTGTTCCTGGGGACTCCTGATCAGATGAAGAGACCCCTAGCCATTCTCCTTAGAGCAGTCAAAATTTTTCTTCCCTCTGGTTTCTCTCCTTGTCTGCCTCGGAGCCACTGAGGATATTGACTGAGACCATTGAGGAGATGAATATTGAGGCTCCCGGGCGTGCACTGGGAGCCATCTTGTATCTAACTTGGACTGAGACTCTGGGGTGCAATGGGAAGAGCCCCACTGAAGACAATAAAGTTCTCTCATTGCATAGAGATGGAGTTAGGAGAAGGTTTTGTGTATCAGTTTTAAGTTCTTTGGTGTTTTGGAATATATACTATGCTATACTTCTATAATAAAAAGGAATGTTGTCTTAAAGAAAATTTAATTTCTTGATGACACTTTAGCATCTATTTTGAAGTACAATTTATATTCCATAAATCCACCTGTTTAAATATATGTTTCAGTGTTGTTCAGTGTAACCATGAAGTTGTACAACCATCGCCATAATTTAATTTTGAATATTTTCATCTTCCCAGAAATGATCCCTGTTCCTGTTAGAAGCCACCCTGCCTTCTCCTTGCCAAGCCCCAGGCAACCACTAATTTGCTTTCCATGTCTGTGGATTTGCCTGTCCTGGATACTTCATCTACAGTACTGGGTTTTATTGATTGTTCCATCCTTTAGTGGGTAGATATTTGAGTCTGTTTCTTTTTCCCTTTTTGTTGACTCTTAAGTAATGCTTCAACAACATTTGTGCATGAGATTTTCTATGGGCAAATTTTCACTTCTCTTGAATCGATGCCTAAGAGAGGAGTCGATGGGTCAGGTGGTACCTCTCTGTTTATATTTCACATTTTGGGTTGTATTCCTAAGAGTCTATACCCTCTTCCACCTCCACGAGCAATGTAAGAAGGGTTCAGTTTCTCCAAATGCTGGCCAAGAACCCTCTTTGATTGAAGTCATTCTTGTAGATGTGAAGTGGTGTCTTCATGGAGTTGGGATTTTCTTCTTTGTTTCTTTGGCTTGTGATGGAGTCTTGTGTAGCACAGCCTAGCCTCAAACTGACTTTGCAACTTAGAATGGCCTTGAACTCCTGATCCTCCTGCCTCTGCCTCCCAAATCCTGGAATTAATAGGCATGCACACCACCATGCCCAACTTTGACTGATAGTTCCCTGACAGTGATGGTGAATTCCTTTGTGATAGACTGATAGGTAGGTTGACAGATGTTCCTTCCTGATCAAAGGAATGATTTGTAAATGTAGTCTGTAATTATAGGGATTTTCTTTTTCATCTCTTGATAGTATCCCTTGAAGTATAAGGCTTTTGATCCTCCCTTATTGTTTATACTCTTTTTATACTTAAGAAATAGCTTTGTAGCCCGAGGTAGCAAAGATTTCCATTCATGGTTTCTTCTGAGAGTTTCTTGCTTCTCACTCCTATGTTCAGAGCTATGCTGTTCCTGGAGTTGTTTCTGCATCTGGAATAAGGTGGTGTCTAAATCCATCTTCTCGCATCCACACAATTTATTTGGAGACTCTTCTTTCCCCAGTTTGATTGTCTAGGTTAGATGACATTTTGGTAGGAAAACCTAGATATTTTATCCTGTTACATATAAGACATCTTATTCTTTTCTCTTTGGAAGGATGTTTCGGAAACATTAATTCATCACAAGGCAAGTCTCTCTTAGTTATAGATTTAATATCCATTCTTGAAAAATGTATTTTCTGCCCCAGGAAACTAGTTTTATTTTTAGAAGTGGGTTTGATCAAATACGCAGAAGACCTAAGACTGGACAATGTTTTGACCTCAGACAAGAAAAGAATATGTGATATTTCCAAGGGGTACATTACATATATGTGATGTGTTTAGTGTTAGTAAATGTCCGTGTGTGTGTGTGTTTTGAAGTCTCCTACTTCTGAGTCTGAGAGCATTTTGTAAAGGACCATATTCCCCTCAATTAGCTTAGGGTTCGGTGGATATACTCAAAATACAAGGAACCAGACAGAAGTGGCCCACGGGGACCACTGAATGATGTGTTCAGGTACCAATGGGATGATATAGTTTGCAGGGCTGTGCTCTCTTCCTAAGAAATGGTTGGTTCTTTGGGGCCGTGAGAGGTTTATCATGCAATGCTGTGTCTTAGTTGAGTTAAGATAACCATGATGAAGCATCACAATCAAAAGCAGACTGAGGAGGAAACGGTTAATTTGGCTTATACTTCCACATCGCTGTATGTCATTGAAGGTAGTCAGGCTAGGATCCTGGAGGCAGGGACTGATGCAGAAGCCATGGAAGGTTTATACTTACTGGCTTGCTCCCCATGGCTTGCTCAGCCTCCTTTCTTATAGAACCCATGATCAGCAGCCCAGGGATAGTACCACCACCCACCATGGGGCTAAGTCCTCCCCTGTCACCACTAACTAAGAAAATACCCTACAGGTTTGCCTACAACTTGATCTTAATCGAGGTTCTCTGATACATAGACAGTATTTGGAATGGAGTGACGAGTCAAGAAACACAATGTGGGTTTCCTTAAGCTGTTATTTCAGGGCTGGGGAAATGCCTAACAATGCTTGCTTCACAAGTATGAAAACCCGAGTTCCATCCCAAGAACCCATGTTAAAATGCCAGGCATGGTACTGCATTATTTGCTCAGGAAGCAAGGACAAGACAATCCCTGGTAAGGCTGGGACCGCCAGACCGTCTCAAAGGAGATGAACGACATTCCTGAGGATAGTGCCCAAGGTTACCCTCTGACCTCCACACGGAAGTGTATACATGTGCACACATGTTCATTAAAACCAGAAAAGATTTCAACTTCCTATTGGGTCAGGGGCAGGGAGTGTGCCTAGCATGCGAACCTAAAATACTGCAGTTTCCAGGACTGGAAAGAGTGGAGGGGTGGCCTGGTTAACAGTATCGTTTAAAAATGTCAGAAAAAGAGGAAGAGAAGCAAAAGTGTGTGCAGTTGCATTCTGCCCCAGAAGATTGTCCTGTGTGATGGATCTCTCTGGGAGTTTTCTGTAGTTGGTTGTTTATGAGACACCAAAACTGGGATGCCCTATGGGAACACTACACTCTGTTTAAACGTTGATGGAGTTTGTGTGGGATGCTCTTAGGGTGTTTTTGTTCTCCATGGGCATGCAGCAATAAATTCCCCTTTGATTTTAGTCATGAAAGTGAAAGAACAGATGTATATACTTTTTTTAAAAAAGACAATCATGGTTATTTCTTATTATCTTTTAGCTATATCACCAAAAAGATATATGTAGGTGGATATTCTTTCCCAGTCCTGGCCACTAGTCCCTAATAACTGACACAGAGGCTTAATATTACTTTAAAATGCTCAACTGGTAGCTCAGGCTTATTATTAGCTAACTCTTATACTTAAATTAACATATATATGTATGTATGTGTTTATTTTAATCTGTGCTTGCTTGACCACGTGGTTCACGGCTTGTTACCTCATGTTCTACACATGCTGCTTTCTCGACAACTGCTTGGCATCTCCTGACTCCGCCCTTCCTCATCCCAGCATCTTCAGGTCGATTGTCCCATCTCACTTTCTTCTGCCTTGCTAAAGGCAATCAGACAATAAGAATAATACATATTCATAGAGTACAGGAGGACTGTTCCACAGCAGACACATGTCTTTATGTTGTGATATTTCTCATGTTCGCTACAACTTAATTCATTCTGAGATAGAACTTAGTTATTTAGAGTCTTTCGTGTGTATTCTTCTGCATCATATCCATTCCCATGCACTACCAGGCCCAGGCAGCTCAATAAAAAGTACCCTAGAGACAGCCTAACAGAGAGACCGTGGTGCTTTCATTTCCGAGGCTCGCATATACTTTTTAGTACTCGGGGTTTCATACAGATTTCCTTTGACATTCAAAGGGGTATATCTCAGCGAACCCTTCATAAGATGGAAACACCCTAAGTCCTAAGAAGGAGTAGAGTACACTTAATCCACCCAGGAAACATAGTCCACTACAAAGTTGTTTCCACTGGTGACTGGGTGGCTGGCTGTTGCTGCCAAGCATCCCTAGACACACTGGGTTCTGAATCACTAGTCCAGGCACAGATATTAAAAACCCAGAGTTTGGCTTTTATTGTATGTATATGGTTTAGGTACCATAGTGAAGTTCCAAAGTCAAAGCGGTTGAGTCAAGATCCATCTGTATTCGTTAGTCACCTATGTATGCGGATGTGTCTGTGTGTGTGCATGCCCATGTGCTGTTCCTTTCTCTTTGTTTGCTAATTTTTCACTCACTGCATCTAATTTAAGTTGAACTGTCAATGTGAGATGCTTTCTTAATGACATGCTTGCACCTAGGTGACAAGACGCAGGCCTCAACCTTCTCATTACCTTGGCTGTTCTGTTAAAAGTAACTTTGCTGGTGAATCATAGCAGACCCTGCTTCATTCATTCCATGTGTCAGTTGGTTGAGATCTGGCAAAGAGAACCACATTCTACAAAACTCTATTGGTTATCACCTTCTGAGGAATGCTTGGGAAATCCCTGAGGACTGAAGGGTAATTTTCCCAGGGTCTTTTGGCCTGGTGTTTTCCGAGAGAATGTCCTTGATTACATCCTGGGATTCCTGTATTTAAGTGCTTTCAACCTTTTGAAGTCATGGACCCCTTTGAAAATCCACTGAACACTCGAAAACCTTTTGCAAGAAATGCACACATATGCAAAGCTAAAATAAGCAGTTTCAGGGGCTTAAAGATGCTCGTGTGAGTAACTGATTAATTTGTTTTTATAAGAAACTCCCCTGACTTTGCATTGCAGTTAGCAACCATCTGCTGTGGTCCCTGGAACAGATTTTTCATGGACCTGACTGTGAGTCTGTGTCTCGGGTTAGCTGTCTGTGCACCGTTCCCCTCCCTACACCAAGCAGAGACTTCTTCCCTGTCTGTGGTGGTGGGAGGAGAGTCCTCAACCAAAGTGTCTGCATTCAGCAGGTTCTTTCTGTTTGGGGAATTTACCCTCCTGCAGTGTGAAGGTGGAGGTGCATTCATCTGTGAGTGAGGACAATAATACCTTCTACGGTGTGGTGCCTGGTGTGTGTGTGCACGAGCATGCACGCATGCATTTGAGTTCATGTTTGTGCATGTGTATATATAGCTGCTGCATTCTCCTTTGCAGGTCCAAATCGGCTGTGCTTGCCAGTACAGAATTACAGTAGTCCCGACCGGGTTCTTTCTAGGGTGCAACCATTCTCTAACCCCTGTATTAAATTGCTTTGGGGAGGGTAAAATCTTTCCGTAGCTGTAGGGACCAAAGCGGGAAACTGGGTATCCTCTATCATCCTCTGCCTGATTCCCTTCACACGGGGTATTTCACTGAAGCTGGAGCTAGGCTGGGCCAGCAAACCCCAGCTTCCCTAAGACATCACCCCCTCAGAGGGGGCAGTGCCTCCAGAAAAATCAGGAGGAGAGGCCCTACTTTTAAGAGCAGTCTGGGAGGGGAGGAACAAGCCGGGTGACCTCTGAGGAGATTTCCCAACAATCCACATTTAAGGTGATGACAAAGGTCTGGACTTGGGACCACGGGAAAGGAAACGAATTCCAGAGTCTCCAAGCAGCAGGAAACAGCAGATGGATTTGAATAGAGAAAGGGGCTGAGTGGGCCTGTGCGCCTTAGAACACCAAAGGGAGGGAAACTTGAGAAAGGCCCAACTTAGGCTGGCCAGACCTGTGTGTGGTAGGCTGTGTCTGGGGCAGGAATAGGGCAGCAGAGTAAAAACAGGAGCCTGGCCCTGGGGATGTAGCGTGGCGGTCTCACCATCGGCAGAGGCAGCATGAAAATGTGTGAAATTGCTTAAGAGCCAAGGCACACTTGTTTATTCTCTCTCTCTGACATTTTAAAGACAGATACTGACACGCATGCTATGCTTGTGGTCTGGGATCATCCTAACACCCAAGGTAGTCACTGGCAATGAGCTTCATCTGTAAGCTGAGAGCAAGGAAATGACCTCACTCCAAGGCAGGGCCAGAGACTCCATACCATGCATTTCCTGTACCACCACCGCTGACAATTCCCAGTCGCTGGCTGACTGCCCTAACTGCTGATAGTAGCCATCGATCAGCTGTTTCCTCTGGCTGAACCTGGTGCCCACCTCACTTCACTGTCTGGCTCTCATAAGCATTCTTTCTAAGTGGGGATGGGCACACACGTGCATGCATACACACGTACACACACTCCTTAAGGAAATGGCATGTCTTCATTTTCACTTCCTGTCCAATCAGGCTGAGATTGTCCTAGCCTCCCTTGGGCGTCTCATGGTAGGTTAACTGAATATTGGATCAATATTCAGATGGCGGCTGTGTCCCTATGTTGGCATACTCCCTTAGGTGAGGGGCTTTGGTGCCCTAGCAGGGTGTGATTTATGGAGGTGGTGCCTGGAGCTGCTCTGGGCCTGGTGTGAGCCTTTGTTCACAGTCCAGGGGCAGCAGGGTCCTGGGAGGCGCTTAGAATAAGGTTCAGACTGCAAGCATTCGGGCTTGCTCCAAGCTTCATCCCCCAAGAAAATGGCCTACTAACTGAACAAGTGATATGGTTTCTTAATTATTCTGAGAAAGTGTCTCTTTTTCTTTGCTAACTTGGCAAACATCTCCGTGGAGGTCTTGTGTTTTTATTCATTCTTAAGAGACGCGGGAGTTAGTCTGAAGGGTAGAAGCTGGTTTTCAAGGTCGTCTGAGGTAAGTTTCAGGGATATAGCACTGCCATGGTCCTTGGATGACATAAAGGTGAATTAGAGAGGCAGTTCATGTGGTTGCAGATTGACATGAAATACAGGAGAAGTTGGAGGCACAGGTAAGGGTGGACATTGACCAATGTATGTGTGCAGTGACTTTGTGAACTGTGACATGAAAGTGTACTTAAGATATGGTCTTGGGTTTTTTTGTTTGTTTTTTGTTTTTTGTTTTTCGAGACAGGGTTTCTCTGTAGCTTTGGAGTCTATCCTGGAACTAGCTCTTGTAGACCAGGCTGGCCGTGAACTCACAGAGCTCTGCCTGCCTCTGCCTCTGCCTCTGCTGGGATTAAAGGTGTGCACCACCACCGCCCAGTTTAAGATATACTCTTATTTTCCAAAATGTTCTCTTGACTACTTCTAGGTTGCTAAACCAGAACCACTGAGTCCTATACTTTTATCTGTTTTATTTTGTAAGCATCAATCAATGTATAATTTACATATAAACATTTATAACAATGCCTACCACTGCTCAAAAAATATTTGAAAATGAAACATCTTTGTGAACTAGAACTCAATTTAAAAACAAGAGAAATCCAGCCCCTAGATATATTCTAGTATGCCCTTTTTTGCTTTCCAACCTCCATGGAATGACCACAACCAGTAAATCGCTAGGTGGTCAACCTAGCAATTTACTATAGAAAGCAAACATCCTTTTGACCATCCCCAGACCAAGCAGTAGCTACCACCATCCCTGAAGATTCCCCTCACTGGTCCTGTGTTGTTGGAGGAGGCCGCTTGTTGGTTCCCAGCTGCTCCCGAAATAATCACACAGAAACTGTATTAATTAAATTACTGCTTGACCCAATAACTCTAGCTTCTTATTGGCTAACTCTTTTTTTTTTAAAAAAATATTTATTTATTTATTTATTTATTTATTTATTATGTATACAATATTCTGTCTGTGTGTATGCCTACAGGCCAGAAGAGGGCACCAGACCTCATTACAGATGGTTGTGAGCCACCATGTGGTTGCTGGGAATTGAACTCAGGACCTTTGGAAGAGCAGGCAATGCTCTTAACCTCTGAGCCATCTCTCCAGCCCCCATTGGCTAACTCTTATATCTTGATTTAACCCATTTCTGTTAATCTGTGTATTACCATGTGGCTGTGGCTTACAAGTAAAGTTCCGGTGTCTTGTCTCCAGCGGGACTACATGGCTTCTCCTGACTCTGTCTTCTTTCTCCCAGCATTCAGTTTAGTTTCCCTGCCTACCTAAGTTCTGCCCTGTCAATAGCCAAAGCAGGTTTTTTATTCACCAATGGTATTCACAGCATACAGAGGGGAATCCCAAATCAGCCCTGTCACTGTGTCAAGCCCTTTTCGCTATGTGACCATTTTCTGGACCTTTGTAGCAGTCATTCCCTTGGGTCCCCTGACCCTGCATTTGTGGGTTTCAGGTGCTTCAAAGCAAAAACAAGAAGCTGCTGGCCTGCTGAGTCGAGCCGTGTGCAACTAGAGCGCCTTGTGGCCTATCTTCCCTGAGACTTACCCAGCAGAGACAGCAGTGGGGTCTCCTTTTGGCAGGATACCCTGTTGCCAAATGGCTAAGGAAAACCACTTGTGTGCCCCCGAATACAGCTAGTTGATGTGTGGCATGATTTTTATGCACTGGTGTATCAGCCCTTTGATTCAACCACAGTTGTCTACCTGCAACCTCCAGCTTGGTTCCTGATTGTTTACCTATGTTCTGAGCATCAGGCTAGTTCTCACAGCGAGTCTGGAGCCACCTCTGTGCAGCGGTGAGAGCTATGAGCTCTGGTGACCACTTCTTTTACAGGTAGCCCATGTGAGCAAGGCAGACACAGGGTACTTCTATTTGAACTTGGGCCTCCCTCTGGGTAGATTAGCTTTCTTGTACTGTCTGACAAAGTATCATAGACTGGATGGTAGAAATGATAAGCTTATTTTTTTTCATAATTATAAAGGTTGGGAAGCCAAATTCAAGGTGCTGTAGAGATGGTTTCTGGTGAGTGCCCTGTTTCCTGGATTATAGATGGTCACCTTCTCACCACAGCCCCTCCAGGTTTCTTGTGCATATTCAGAAAGCTGGGGAAGAAATGTGTCGTCTGGTTGTCTGGTGTCTGTACCTTTACTTATAAAGACAGAAGTTCTATCAAGGCCTCCACTATTATAACCCATCTAACTTTAATTGCTTCCCTAAAAGCCCTGTCTACAAATCAAGTCACACTCATTGTTATGGCTCAACCATATATATAGTCCATATAACTTAGTCCATGATGCTGGTAACATTGAGCGTCTGCTTGACATGACCTAGAATTACCTAGGGAAGAAGTGTCTGGGCTTGCCTGTGAGGGACAGTCCACATGAGGTTAAACTAAGAAAGAAATACCCACCTCAGCTGAAGGTAGCACCATTATATGAGCTGGGCTCCTATTGTCAATACAGAAGAGAAACTGAGCTGAGAGTTAACCATTGTTTCTATGCTTCTTAACTACAGAGGCAGTGTCACCAGCCACCCCCACATGCTCCTGCTGCCTTGATCTCCCCACCCTGATTGGCTTACACTCAAGCTCAGAGCCAACAGAAATCTTTTCTCCCTTGGGCCACTTTTTTTCAGGGAATTTCCCAGTGGCAGGGAAAAAGGACGACTATATATGTCGTGAGTGGAACATGCGTGGTTACTGTACATGTACAGCGGCTCATTTTCATTGGCACCCTTACGGGGAAATAGAGACATTTATGGGGTATGGCATTCCAGGGAAAGATCATGAGGGCTTTGGCCTAATGAGTGAGCTAATCCCTTGATGGATTGTCTAGTCGCATGACTGTTGGATGGCAAAGGTACAAACTGGAACCCAACAGACAAACATGAATATATTGTTAAGAACCTGTGTCTTGTTCTGCCCCTCCTCATAATTCCTTCTCTTTTTTCCTGTCTACTGCATGCTCCTGCCAGCATAATTTTTTTTGCCCAAGTATGCACAGCAAACAACTACGGACTGACATCTCTGTGACTATGAGACTAAACACGCCTTTCCTTCCTCGGGTTGCTCTGTCGGGCATTCTGTCACAGTGGATCCGTATGCTCCCTCAAGTGCTTTGCCTCCTTTCCCAGGCTCTCACCTCACAGGTTAGCAGCCCCCCCCCCCCCATGGCCTTGTCGGTGGCTGCTCAACATTCAGTTCAAACACAAATGCTGAGAGATTGGGATTCAACATGGTTGATCAGGTCTCGGGGACAGGCATAGACCCATCCTTCCAAATAATGTTTGATTTTGCAGAAGGAACATTTAAATCTTCTCCGATTGCCTTGGGGCTCTCTGGCCCTTTGGAAGCCCAAGGGCTCTCATTCCCCACACAGTGAAGGAATTTTAGACAAACTGTCTCATGGTTCTTCCTAGCCTTACTTCACCTAAAACCCCAGCTTTCCCTAGGCAGAGGGGAGGCAGTCTAGTTTGCCAGTAAGGGGATGGGGACCAACTTAGAGAGACAATAGAAGGCTCTTAAAATCACTGATGGGGACTGATAACATTTATTTTAAAATCGTGGAGCAAAGTATAATATGTTTTAAAGCTTTCAAAATGTGGCCCGGTGAGGTAGCTGTGTCTGTTGCATGCAGAAGTGGAGACAGGAGGATGATTGAGCGTAGGTCCAGAGAGCTGGAGGTAAGAAGGTCAAGAGGTCAAGGACAGCCTGAGCAACATCATGAGTCTTTGTCAAAGACAAAAATGACTTCTGCTACCCCTTAAACAGGTTTCAAAATCTATCGTAGCTTGTTGAGGTAGGAATGTTGGCATCACCTTCATGCAGCCAACTTACAGGGCTGCTTCCCAGAACCACGGTTGCACAGGCACACTGGTGAGCTCATATGCTGGGGGAGGGTGATCTATTGTTGGGGTACAAGCACATTAGGTGACCATGTCTCCTGAGCAGCAAACTCTTTATGGCTCCCTGAGCATCTCTGGTGCACTCACATGACCAGGCACAGAGTGCTTCTGAATAGGGACTTAGTGGCTCATATGGTCCTCCACACTCATAAATACTGCCCACAGACACTGATAAAGGGGATCAGGAGTGTTTACTCAGTCAACAGAAGCAAGGGAAACCTCTGTTGTAACAAGTGACAGGAAGAAGGAAGGGAGAACAGTGAAGGACTCCTGTGCACCCATCAAAGAGGTCCCCAGCGCAAGTGTTCTGAAGAGATCCCAGTACCACCTTTTGGGCCCAGAGTTTTGACTGATGACTTGTCAACTAACCTTTCTTCCTGAGTTCTCATCTTTTGGCTACAACCATGTTCTCAGGGACATTTTTTTCCACACGCTGCAGTTCTCGCTTAGCTGAGAATCTGTGCCTGGCTTGGGGCCCATCGTGGACACAAAGTCAGGAAACACTTGATGAAGTGTTTGTCAGAATAAGAGATTTGTCAAGGCCCCTCCCATGTCCCGAGGTGAACCTGCTGGGGGCTGTTCTTACTGACTTGCCTGTTCCAGAAACCCCCAAGCCAAGGTCGTTGGAGGAACTTGATGCTGGCTATTCAGAGGTCTCCTCCCATCCAATGGGCCCTGTAGACAGAAAGTGCCATCTTGTTCCGAGGGTGGGAAATCTGTGCAGAATCTCAATACACTTGGCTCACACTGGCTGTGGTCTGTTGAATATCAACAGTTATTTATGTCTCCCCCCATTCTGCCCCTCTCCTGGTCTGTTTTGGTTTTTACAGAGCACAGCAAACTGTTGGGATAAACTCTTTTGCTTCCGACTTCTAAATTCCACAGGAATTTACTCCTTACGCTGACATCTTATACTCAGACCCCTTACTGCATCATTACGGGCATAGCTCCTAGGAGCTACTGCTCCACCCAACCCAGGACCTTCAGTTCCTGGTTCAGAACTTGCTACATGATTTCCCAAGCCTGGGATCTTGGACATGCCTGAGAAACTAAGCCAAGAGTGTCTGTATCCTCAGCTGTGATATTATCAAATTGACCAAAGAGAGCAAGGCCTAGCCCCCATGATCTCCCTGAGTCTGATCTATGTCCACGAACACCCTGAGACAGGGTCTTGTCGGGTGTAAGTATACACCAGTTAGCTCAGTTCACTGGTGGAGTTGCTGCCAGGATTACACAAGCAACAGCAAACCGTAGAGTGAAGTGGGGGCACGGTGCGGGGGACAGGAATTTTCCAAGTAGAATGTGCCAACACACTGACTCTTGGCATGGTGGACAAAATGAAGGTGACTCCATATCCCTCCCTAAATCTTTCACTCCTAGCCATTCTCCTGTTGCAGAAAATAGAACTCCCCTACTTCTGCTGACTTGTGCTTTTGCTTTTACATCTGAGAAGGCACTGCCTATGCCTCAGGCCAGGATTTCCTTCACTGCTTTCTGATGATGGTCTAATTCAAGCGCTGGTATTTTGGGGTCTTATTCCTTGCGATTTAAGTGTTGTGTGTGGCATGACGTATGCCTACACCTTTCTTCTGCGTGTAGCTGTCCAGCACCATTATTGAAAAGATACTTTGCTTATTGAATGATTGTGGTACCCTTGTCAAAAATCAACAAACCCTAAATGTGAGGATTTAATTTTTTGGACTTTAGTCCTGTTCCCATGATCTGTATGTCTATCTCATGTTAATGCCATACTGTTCTGATTATTCTAAGTTACAATAAGACTCAAAATCAGAACAACAGAACTTCAATAACGCACTTTTTAAATCTTTACCCTGTTCATTTGTTCCTTCATGGTAGTGAGTCCTGGTGAATCCCTGATTTCAGAAACAAACTGAGAGGAGATGACCCAGGCAGATCAAGTAATTTGGAGAGAATAATGGAATAGGAGCAGCACTGAGATGAAACTGAAATTTCTTTATTGCAGCTCATAAGCAGTTTCTTTTGCCCAACATGAAGCTTGTTTCTGGGTTTGGAGATTTTGTATTAGGATATTCTGATTTATTTTTGCCACTTGCTGTGATGTATTAGTATCTCCAGTCCTCAGAACACTCTGGCAGTCGTCTATGGACGTATGCAGCATGCTGAGAAGTGTGAGCCACCTCAGACACATTCCTGGTTGAGGTGGAGCCAGGCCATCCTCCGCCTCCTCGTTCAGCTCTCATGCCGTAACAAGTGCCCTTCGCAGTGTGCTTAGTGCCACATGGGTTGTATTTTGTGCCCCTCCTTGTAATTTTGCTGTTTCAAATGACTTCCAAGCCTGGCGTTCAAGTGTAGTGTTCCTAAGAGTGAGATGCCAGGATGGGCCTTATAGAGCCTTGTGGAGAAAATCCTAGAGAGGAGAAAGAACAGTTATGCATTCTTGTTCAAACATGAATTACATGGGCATGGATTTAATGGAAGTGAATCAACAATATATAATAACATATATATATATAATTTGTATATATTACTTTAAAAGTATATATAACTTACCTATTATTAAGAATGAGAATCAATACTGGCTATTTTTCATTCATCACCTATTAGACTTTAAGACCTTTCTTTGCTCTTAAATGTTATTATCAAGTTCAGTTGCACCTATACTCACTGTTTAAGTCTCTACCACCTTGCAGATAGTTGTCAATAATGATGAACATAAGATACTTGACAATGACAGGCACATCAAATGAACAGATATGAGTTACTCCCTTGTCACGGATAGTATGAGGGCTCAGTGGAAAGTCTGCTGGTGTTGGTGTGATGTGCAGCGGGCAAGGAAAACCTGACTGTTAGCTCGCAGACGGAGCCCCCGTGCCTCTGACTAACAGGTGACAAGGCCAACAGCTGCAGGTGGTTTACACACTGTGATTTACTGCAGAAACCGGGCTTATACAGTTGTGTGGTGCTTATTCCGTGAGTCTACAACAGATCAAATAGATAGTCTTGAGTTTATGAATTATAAGCTTATGTGCAGCTCTTTACTGAAAAAGAAAATAATTAAGCCTCTTTAGCTGGTTGCCTCTCCACCGTGTTGTGTTCCCACTGAAGGAAAGAAGAGGGAGGGCCCATGGGTGGTCAGCATGGCCAGGAGGGTGTGTGCTGGGGACTCTAGTGGCATGAACTCATTATTTCCTCCTTGTCTATACTCATCTGTATGTATTATGTATGTGCTTTACTCCTGTTTATCCCAGGGGTTCAGTAGAAGCGGGACAAATCCCTGCGTGAGTACACATTGAGTTGGCTGGGAATTCCTGCATTATCTGATTCCTATAGCGCTGTACATCTGGGACGGCGGTGTATGTGTGTGTGTGGGGGGGTCTTTTTTCTGTTTTTGTCTCCTGCCTTTGCCTCTTCTGTGTCATTTAGAATAAATGAAATATATAATATGTTAATGGTATGAAGTTTAAGTCCAATATGATACCTTAATTTAATCTCTTTATTTGCATTCTATTTCTTTATTTTATATCAGGGTGGAGCATGTTCATGCAATGGTACATGAGATGGTGTCAGGTGACAACTTATGGGAGTTGGTCCTCTGTCCTCACTATGTGGGTCGTGGGGATCAAACTCAAGACTTTTACCTCCTGGTCCATCTCAAGAGCCCCACTGTAGCTCCTAAAAGGTGGAGAGGGAAAGGCTTTTAAAAGATCTCTATTCCCTTTACCACATCCCAGAGGCAACTACCACTAAGACTGGAAAAAAAAATATATATATATGTATGTATATATATGTGTGTGTGTGTGTGTGTGTGTGTGTGTGTGTGTGTGTGTATGTGTGTGTGTGTGTATTCTTGAGTCTTCTGCTCTTTAGGCTTAGGAACATTTGACCTCAAACAGAAGAAGCCTTTGCTCTATTCCACCTCCCTCCTTATGGAAGCACACATTAAGATTTATGAAAATATTCTCTGCACAACCTTATTCATTGTTGTCCATTAACTAAGCTTTGGGGAAAGTACCAGCTATCATTTTAGAGGTGTTAGAGACAGAGCATCCTTCATTTCTATCCTGCTCCAACACTGATGATCAATCTTGATTATTAACTTCATTTGACGGAGACAAGACAAGGCAATTAGTCAATCCCATCTCTGAGTGAGTCTGTGAGGGCATGTCCAGAGGAGTCTAGACTATGGTGGCTTTGACCTAACAAATGGCTTACTCATTACTTGGTCCAAAACTCTTAAAGGGAATATCCCAGTGAAGGAAGCGGGTCCCTGGGAGTGTAACTTCGAATGGGGATGTCTTGCCTGGACCTCTTCCTGTCTTTGCCGTGCTTCCTGGTTTCTGTGAAGAGGGCAGCTCTGCTCCATCCTGCCTATCTGCCTCACCACAGTCTCCTATGAAGAACTAGCCAGCCAAAGACTGAAACCTTTCAGACTGAGAGCCAAGCCTTCCTCCTTGAGGTGTCGCTCTTGGGGGTTTGTCACAATGAGGACTGGCTGTGCACCTGACTACTAAGCCTTTGTTTCCTCCTCCATAGGGATGGGTCAGGCAGCTTTGTTCCTGGAGGGACGCACCGATGAACGGCAGTAGCCTTTCTGCTTCACTTTCATTCCAAGGAGCTACGCAAACATGCGGGACCGATGTTATATAACGGGTCCTACTATGATTTCCTTTGTGGAGAATTTTAGGAATAGTGGGATGCAAGACACCTTGCTGACAGGAATTATAGTTAAAGAGCCTCTGCAGCATGCAGTTAGCAGAGCAGATGTTGCAGTCTTTTTTTTTTTTTTTTTTTAAAGTAAATTGATGCAGAGAAAGCTAGTTTTTTCCCTATTTCCTGACAAGGACCAATGTAGACCTAGACCTGTGTAGTGGCCTTTTCCCTTTGGTGCTTTGTGGAGCCTGAGGTGATCACGGTTTGTGTTGGTTAGCTTTCCACCACTGGGGTGAGTCCCCAAGAGAAGCGTCTTCTGGGGAAGATGTAGAGGGTCCAGTCGCTGTCCATCAGATCCTTTGCATTTAGGTCCCCTGTGCAATCCTGTGCAAGGGAGGAAATGGCTCGCCACATAGCAGGAGAGCAAAATAGGAGGAAGGGCCTGAGCCCAACACTCCCCTTCAAGAGTATGTCCCCCAAAGACCTAAAGGCCTCCCACCAAGCCCACCACCTGGACACCCACCACCTCCCAATAATGCCACCGCAGTGACCTCAACTCCAGGGCAGTTGAGAAACCTTAGATACAGACTGCATGCTATTGCATCCCTGGTCTCCAGTGCCCCTGCCCTGTATAGTTGCTTCTTTCCGTGAAACACTGAATACTGGTGGCCTGTTTTCCACAGGCGTTCCACGGTTTAGTTACCATTTATTTACCCAGCAGATCTCACATTGCTGGCAACCTGGGATTTTCTCTAGTCTTTGTTTACACATCCTGAGCATTTCGACGCCCTCGCTCATAACCTCACACAGCTCTCGTGTTTTGTGATCAAGAGCAGTTTTCTTTTGCTGGGTTTTATAACCAGGCTGGTAATGATTGCAATCAATCATTAAAAGCAATGGCCCTTAACCCACCCTTGTGCAAGAGAGTCTTATAAATAATCTGATCCTTTGTTTTCTAGGTTTTTTTTTTTTTTTTTTTTTTTTTTTTTTTTTTTTTTGTCTAAGCATCTGCACCTTGGAAAAATTAAAGTGCAATTATTGGAAGGCTCTTTTGCTGGCTGCTGCCCATAGCACTGCATGCTATGCAGTTAAAGTGGGAAGCCCATTCTGCCAGCACCCAGGAAAGTATTTGTGTGGCATTTAAGGTCTTCTGGTTCAGCAACAGAGCCCTTAAGCAGGCATGCTCAGGACAGTACACCTGGCCATGTTATGCCTCCTTTCTCACCACGTGACTGCCTTAGAATGTATGCTTCTGATTGCCTATAATTGGTTCATTGACCCAGAATGACTGTGACCTGTGTTTCACACTGCAGTGTGTGTCTTTGTGTGTGTGTGTGTGTGTGTGTGTGTGTGTGTGTGTGTGTCCCATGCACATACCATCAGGGCTTATAGCACCTTACTATCTGCTTACTGCTGGACTGCCAGTGGCAACCCACAAAGCATTTTAAAACAGAACCAGAATATGACCTTGAAGGCAATAGGCAGCCAAATTGCATCCTCTCTAGATGTTGTTTTCTTTCAACCCATTGTCTGCGTTCTTACATTGTTAAGTCCATTTGCATAAAATGTATTTGGAGGCCAAAATAGCATTTAACTTATTTCTTTGTTGCTGCTACTGCTGCTGCAGTTTTTAAATTCTGCAACCCTGGCCATGCATGTTGCATGTTCCCAGAAAAAAAGTAGGCCTGTGGTACAGCACGGCCGCTCATCTTGTGGAATGTGGGATGTGTCACCCATTGGTAGCCCCAGAACTGCATCTCTCTGCAAAACCTACATGGGAGGCCCTTCTGTACCTCATGGAGGGGACCCAGAAAGAGGGAATGCCCTGTTTGTGCCCAAACTACGTGACAGCTTGATAATGTTTTTCCTTTGTGGTACCGTGGACCAAACCCTGCCCTCAGCATCACTCAGTTACCTCTAAGCTGTACTGAAAACCCTGCTTTTCTTTTCCATGGAATCTCCAGGCATTGTTTCCCCCTCTTCCTCCAGAGGGGGGGGGATAAGAGTGACCACAAAAAGCCAAAGGTGTGGGAAGCACAGCAACCAGCACCCAGAGCTGGCTTCATGCTAAGGAAATAAGTCCATTTCTAAATGGGGAGGGGGCGGTCATTTTTAATGAGATAATTCCCCTTATATAGTCCTCCTCCTTTCTATGACAAATCCTTCCCTCCTGCAACATTTCAGGAACATTAATGAAGGAGGCCTGAGCTCCAGCAGGATGGAGCTCAGTGGGTGGGTTGGTACCCATGGCGGTAGAGAGCAGGCATTTCTCCCTCAAGGGATCCCAGCATGGCACTGAGCCAGAATATAAAGCACAGCTGTGCTCCTCCATCAGCTCTCTGCCTACGGTTGCACAGCTCGGCCTCAGCCAATGGGACCTCACAAGGAGACCAGTTTGTCCCCCCAATTCTATTCAGACCCTTGTGGAGGACAGCCTGCACGGGGTGGATAACCTGTGATAGGGGAGGGCGGAGGGCAGAGAGCAGGCACACAGAGACCTTGCTGCCATAATCTCTGGAGGGAAGGACGTCTTGGGAACAGAGAGAACAGAAGTAACGGAGAGCTCTCTGGAAGGCAAGAAACCTAGAGCTAGCCTGCCGAAGACAGTCCCCCTGCCTTGTGGCTGAGCTCTGAAGCCTTGTTCTCCTTGGCCATCCATGCTGTTCACGTGCAGCCCTCCCTCACCAGTGGGCCTTCTTCTCAGGGAAACCTCTGGCAATTGGCTTACTGGTGCCCACTAGGATCTCCCGCCCTCTGCACTCTGTCCCTTGCTCATACCCCTGCTCTGTGCTGCTTTTCTCCCCGAGGGTCAGGACTAAAGGGAGGCAAAAGTACAAAACTTAAGGATGTCCTTCTCAAGGACATGTCAGAGTCAGAAGGACATCCTCCTTACGTTCCAAATCCAGCTTACTTTGCTTTGCCGGTCTCTTGCTCTGAGCCCTAAGTGTCAAACCAGGTGACCTGGGAAAGTCTCTCTCTGTTTCTGAACTTGGTTTGGGTTGCCTCTGTTCTCAGTGATGAGAATGGAGTCAGATGCTTTGATAAGGCACGCAGCACTCTGCCTGACCCACACCAGGAACCTGCAAGATGTTTGTGCTCATTGTTATTGCTATGGATGCCTACACCGGCACCCTGCACAAGCCAGGCTCAGGGTCCAGCCTGGTAGGCAGCCGTGTCCCCATTTGCTCCTTTCCAGGCCGTGCGTGATTCTGGCTGTGTGGGCTTTCCCGGAGGTCAGGGCCTCCCCGTTCTGAAGAGGATGTGTTTTGTGTCTCTGCTGCAGGAATTGCTTACTTAGGAGGCGTGTGCAGTGCTAAGAGGAAATGTGTGCTTGCCGAAGACAATGGTCTCAATCTGGCCTTTACCATCGCCCACGAGCTGGGCCACAAGTAAGTATCAGACCCCGATGTTCTGCCTTCTTGCTTCTTCTCCAGATGCATTTCCCATTGGAACTCCAAGAGCCCCGGGACACGGAAGCTCTGTGCCTTTGCTGATGCTGTAATAAAAAGGTCCACCCCTCGGCTAGCCTCTTGAGTGTGGAAATGTTAATGCAAAGTATATTTATTCTCAAAGCCAGCAATGAGGTCTTCCTGGGCATCTTAGTTAGTGGTACTACTTTTCCAAGCTCTGCACAGTCTTTTAATTCACTCCAAGGACATCATTCTAAAACGGTTGGATTTATCGCTAGGCTGTTTGCGTTCTGTTTTCTTTTCCGTCATTTCCACAGCCCCACTTTCTGAATGGCCAATGCAGTGTCTCTGTTTGAAAGAATCAGCAGCAACTGCCTTTGCACAGGGATGGAAAGTCTTTCATATTTTAATACTAAATAACCCTAGCGCCCTCGAGCCCAAAGGAGCCTTCTAGAGAATCTGGGGCAGCCTCCTCCATCTTCAGGGGAGAAAACTGGGTGTTAAAAGGGTTGCAGTCACCTGCAGGAAGGCCCAGGGGCAGATAGCCAGCCTATTCTACAACTGTGGCCTGAATGCTTACCCTTTCTGCTAGAAAGGATGTCTGTTTTATGTTTCTCTGAAGGGAAAAACTGTGATGTGACTGTGTAAGAACTTAAAAAAAATCAAATTGAGGAAACCTGAGCATGCAGAGCAGTGGGAAAATTTATATTGGATTGTATAGAACATAAATGGAAATCTAGTTCTTGGGAAATGGTCGTAAAGGTTTACTAATGACCTCCACAGGAAGGGGCCCAAGTCCTTAACTATTACGTCCAGTCGCTGCAAGAGGAAAGCCAGTGTATACAAAGGATGGGAAAGCAATTGTTTTCCTGGAGCAACAGCGAAGTCTCAGGCCTTCCTTTCTCTTTTGTCCTGTTTATCTGGTCCCATTTGTAGGAGGTTTGGCAGTTGACTCCTCTGGACAGGTTGGAGACCCTGATGTGGGGCAGAGGGAGACTATGCTGTGTGGATGTTGTGTGTGTAGCACAAGGAACATGTATTTATTGACCGAGGTCTCACAAAGCCAGTCTGTGGCCCTGATGTACACCCTCGCTCCATGCTCATGCTGCTTCCTAGCTGTTGGTGACAATACTTGACCCTCACTATTTTTTTTTTCATTGCATTTATATCCCTGCTTTTGAGTAGTTAAAACTCGGTACCCTAGGGACTCATGAGCAAAGACCACCACGGCCTCAGTAGGCATTTTCTGACCATTAAAAATACTAGCAAGCCTTTCTCAGTATATGGGATTGAGTCAGCTGTTTAAGGGCTTTAAGAATGCAAAGCTTCAGGGATGGGGGTGTGTGTGTCTGTGAATAGTCAAATAAGATTATATGAAGGAGCTGGGGAAATGGCTCAGTGGGAGAAAGTGCTTACCACTCAAAGCATGGAGGCCTGAGTTTTGATCTTCAGAACCCAGGTAAAGCTAGGTGAGCTAGCATGTGTCTGTAATTCCCCCACCACCTGCTGTGGTGAGATGGGGCAGGTAGAAACAGCAGACTCCCTGGACTCTCACAGGACAGCTAGCCTGATGTGCACCACAATTCACCTGAGACCGTTACTGCCATCTGGATTGTGCTCTGAGACACACACACACACACACACACACACAGGGAGGGGGGAGACAGACAGACAGACATTCAGACAGACAGATTGTTCTTAAAGATGGTTTGAGGAGCTGCAACATAAGGTATTTAGCTATAGACTGTACAGTTTCTTGAAGAATTCTTGATAACTTGTTACTAAACTCTATCTACAAAAACTAAACTCTATTGTGAATCAAAGCCAATAAATTACTAAGCAGTGGTTAAGAGCATGTACTGCTCTTTGGCTCTTTGCAGAGGATCTGGGTTCAAGTCCCGGCACCCACATCTGGCTGCTCACTATGGTTATAAAGGTTCTGATGCCCTCTGGCCTTCACAGACATCTATCAGAATATGATGTACAGGGAGACCCACACATGCACACATACATACACATAAATAAAAAAAAAAGAGGATAAAGTTTTTGAATCGCAGTTTTCTGTGACAGCATCCTGTACCACAGTCTTTGTCATGGTGCTATGTGTGTCACATCCACTGAAGGTATTTCTTCCTTGACTTTGAAAGCACAGAGGTCTTTTCTTCCTGATGAACCACTGGGTCAAATACTGGCTGCTTAGCCAAGGAGGTCTGCAGTGCTGAATGGCTAGACGCGGGCATACTTCAGTACCCTTTCAGCTGTAGACTGTGTACAGTTACTTGTAGAATTCTTTATAGCTTGCTACTAAACTCTAATTACCTACAAAAACAAACACTGTTGTGAATGGAAGCCAATAAAGCCTGCCAGCATTTGGCCTCCTCCAAGTCTGGTGATTACCGTTTTTCCCAAGGAAGTCTGTTGTCTGAGTAGTGTCTTTGTTGGGCTACAGAGCCCTACCCACCTCCAGCCCCCACCTGCCAAGCCACATAATCCCTCTCTGAAATCCCCTCTAGTCACCCTGGGTGAGGACAGTGGGGGATGGGCCATATGGACTGCTTAGAACAGGGAAGGCCTGCACTCTCAGCAAAGGCAAGGGCCAAACCCGAAACGGGTGATGTTCTGGGATAGAATGAGTGCGTGGTCCCCCAATGTGTTCTTTTGGATATGTTGAGGGGGGTCCCCAAGTCGCTAATACACTAGTCCCCGCTGACATAGTACTGGTAAGGGGAGGTGTCCAGTGGACGGTGTGTGTCTTTATACCTGGGTCTTGGCTCCTCCTTTCCTTCCTAGCATGCCCCCTTGTCAGAACCCTCTGTGAGCGGCTGTGCTCCCATACCACCTGCAGGTGGAACATTCTCCTTCCATGTGAGCCACACATTTCATTTGTGTGTGGACCATCTGACTTCATGATTTTGTTTCTGATTTGATTTTAATAAAAAAAAAATCTCAGTGGATGTGAGAGGGAGCTTTTTCAGCAGTGACCCCACCAGCCTTCCATGCACGCACAAAATGTGCTTAAACCTACCCATCCCTCCCCTTCAGTTTTTTCTCTGTGTGCCCCGCCACTGTTCTCTCCCAATTTTGCTGCCTTTTTTTTTTCAAACCCATTGCATCTGCTTCGTGCTGCCAGTACGTGCATGAGCACAGGCCATTCAGTGCAGGGTGAGTAGCCTCTTAGGGGCCTCCTCCCTGAAGAAAACTGACTTTCTCCCAGAAGCTGTCAGCTGCCAATAGCTCCACAGCCAGGGGTAGCACTTGGTGCCCCCCCCCCCCTCCCAGGCTGGGATGCTGTCTGGCTTGAGCTCCCACAGGTCTCATGCAAGCAGTCACAGCTCCTGTGAGTTCATATGTGCAGTTGCCTGTTGCATCCAGAAAATGCTGTCTTCCTGCCGTCAGCTACTGCTTTAGATGGAGAGTCTTTCTAATTCCTTTTCCATGATGATCCCTGTGCCTTGGGAGAAGGGGCATGGGGTAGATGTCCTGCTCATGGCTGTGCACTCTGCCGTCCTGTTCTCTCTGACAATAAACCAGTTGTGGGTCTCTCTGTTACTCATAATCTACCGACTAAAAAGCTTCCCTGATGAGGATTGAGAGCTGCTCTATCCAGGGGTATAAGGCAGGTTGATATCATGTCCACTTAGCAGAACAACTTTGGCCTACCCAGCCATGGGCTCTTGGCCCTGTTAGCCATGCCAGTCATGGCTTCAGTCTTGTGTAGCAGACCTTGAATACACACAGAAGGTGACTGGTTATTCCCAGGACATTTGTAGCACTGATTTTTTTTTTTTTAATTTATGGTCTTTGGGATGGAGAGATGGCTCAGCAATTAAGAGTACTTACTTGAGTTTAATTCCTAGCACCCGTGTCTGGCAGCTCACAACTGCTTGTAGCTCCAGCTCCAGGGAATTCAACATCCTTTTCTGGCTTTCTTGGATTCCTGTACACCATGACATTTACACACACACACACACACACCCAGAGAGAGAGAGAGAGAGAGAGAGAGAGAGAGAGAGAGAGAGAGAGAGAGAGAGAGAGAGAGAGAGAGAGAGAGAGAGAGAGAGAGAGAATGTTTAATCTCTAGTTGGCATGATTTGGGATCATTTGTATGATAATGCATTTGATATAAAAATAGACCCACTAAAATAAGGGTCCAAATAACGAGAGGTAAGTAGTAAGAAGAGAGCTTGTTGGCTACCCAAAAACCAAGATACCATCTATTGTAGGAAGGAAGTGCTATGGGCAGCTGCTCACTCTCTGGTCAAAGAGAGGAAACATCGTTCACAGGGCAGAAGTACCAACAATGATACTGAAATCAATCTGAGCCTCTGCCCTGATCTAGAAGGCAGGAGGGGCCAGACCTGGCCCTGATGATGCCAGAGGGGCTCCAGACCCTGGGAAAGGTTGTGGGAGCCTGGAAGGGGGGTTGCTTTGTTTGCTGCCTGGAGGATGAGTGGACCGGGAACTGTTCTCAGACTGACAGCAGTTTTGATCTCTCAAGAGAATATCTTTGACCTTGGTTGTCTGCTTGCCCAATAAAGACTGTCCTGTCTGGCAGCCCCATGCTGTTTTGATTCTGTTGAATAGATACACTGGCCATATGCTTTGACGGGATACAGCTGTTTCCTTCTCTTCTAGCATAAGAAACCAGTGGTAAAGTGGGTATATGTTAGCTCTTTGCCCTTTTCATCCTGCCGTGGCCACTGGAGGTAGCATCTAAGCGTGGGAAGATGAAGATGGCTGCAGTAGGTCTCTTTCACCTCAGAGGTCTGTGATACCAGCTGCTAATTGACAGGGTGCAGTCCATGAAGGGATGGGGGCAATCTTTGGAGTACGACAACCCATATGGACCAACATGGTCCAAGTAATCAGATTCCCTATGTGGAGAGGTACAAGGTACTCATCAGAGGAATGGCGAGAAGTAAGCATTTCTTTCTCCCTCATAGGCCCATGACTTTAAGGTCATCAGTGTTGGAAAAGACTTTCTCACTTGATAAAAAAAATACGTCAGACCCCTACTGATTGCATATGAAGCAAAAAATTCAGGGATACCATCTTGGGTCAAGAAAGAAGATGGTAGAGATTGCAGTGTTACCTTAAGATGATTACATATACATGCATGTGTATGCATGCATGCCTCTTCATATGTGCGTGTGTGTATGCATGTGTGTATGTATGTATAGATAGGCTGTCAGAGTTGAAGTTGTAGTGTAAAATGATTCTATGAGAGTTGGTTTGACCCTCTTTATGTTTTGAGAGGTCATGTCAAATGTGGCAGTGGGGGGCCGGGAGAGGCATGTAGTTAGTGAGAGCTTGTCTGGTTCAGTGGAAGGCCAGGAAATGACCAGGAGAGTTGGCAGTCTAGGCTAAGGGAAACCAAGAACGTGTGCAGGCAGCACAGATGCATGCAGTGTGTGTTCATGCAGAGGATGCTGCGTGCCTTTCAGCTAGGTAAGGCCGAGTGGTCCTGGGTGATGTCTAAAGATAGAGTCATTTAGGTGGGCTGGTGGGGAAATGAACATTTCACGTCCTGACTACCCCATACGTACTGTGTCTATGTATGAGTAGTGATTTCCCTTGGAAGAAAATAATCTTTGTTGAATGTAGGAGCTTTGTTAGACAAGCCTGAACTGCACTGGGGTGAATCAGCGTCTCCCTGGCAATCCTGTGCAAACTCTGCATGCATTGGGGTGAATCAGTGTCTACCTGGCAATCCTATGCAAACTCTGCATGCATTGGGGTGAATCAGCGTCTCCCTGGCAATCCTGTGCAAACTCTGCATGCATTGGGGTGAATCAGTGTCTACCTGGCAATCCTATGCAAACTCTGCATGCATTGGGGTGAATCAGCGTCTCCCTGGCAATCCTGTGCAAAATCCACATGTATTAGGGCAAATCAGTGTCTACCTGGCAATCCTGTGCAAACTCCACATCTTTTACAACACTGAGCAAAAGTCTTCTCAGATGGGGGCTGGAGAGATGGCTCAGTGGTTAAGAGCACTGACTGCTCCTCCAGAGTTCCTGAGTTCAATTCCCAGCAACCACACGGTGGCTCACAGCCATCTATAATGAGATCTGGTACCCCCTTCTGGTGTGCAGACACACATGGAAGGAAGGCTGTATACATAATAAATAAATAGAAAAGAAAAGAAAAGAAAAAAAAGAAGTCTTCTCAGATGACACAAATGCCAATCATGATGCCAGTCTCTTGCTTCTGATCCTCAGGGTGATTGTTTCCTTATCCGTGCGTTTTCCTGGCATCTCTCTGCCTTTCTGAGAAACAGATTCTCCCTGCTCTGAGAATTGCACCTTCTCTGATCCATAGGCTGAGTCTGTGATCCCCAAACAAGGCTATTCTCATAGAAACTTGGGCCCGGGCTTAGAAGCCATCTGAGCAGTGCTTTGTATCAGTGCACCTGGGGTGTGTAGACACACCAGTGACCGTGCTTCCCCACAGTCACCTGAACCACATGTCCTAAGGCTCTCCAGGAGGCTCTCTGTAGCCCCGGAGAGACCCACAGGAGACACGGCATCACATAGGGTCCATCAGTGCTCTTCCTACCACCAGGCACGTACTTGCTTCTGTCTCTCACTCCCACATACCTATCCTCCTGAGGGTCCCTCCGTATTGAGCCACAGTGATGCCTGGACCTGTCCCCTCCGTCACCCCAAGTTTGCACGCATTTTCCCTGCTAGTCAACCAACCAGTCATACTGTAAGGGGGTTTGGTCTGGGTGTCTTTCAACTATCACCTCCCAGGACACTTTACTAAGTGTACAGCACAGAGCCTAAAATCACCTGTAATGGGATGTTGGAGAAAGAGATGGAAGTGTGGAGGGGCACAGTCTCATATGAAGTGCACTGATCAGGAACTTTGTTTAGTCATCTAGTTGTTACATAAGCACCTGTAGACGCTAACGTTATACACGATCTCAGTCAAGCTACTTGTGCCCACCGTCTTTGAGACACAGATCCACACAACACCATGATTAGATTGTACGGCAGGATGAACAGAGCTAGGGGCACCACAGGTACCTGGATGGCTCTAGCAGATCGCAGGGCTCCTCAGAACTGTACCCTCTTCACTCTAGATGTCTCCTGCCAGGATGTGACCTCACAGAGGTGAGCCGAGGACAGCAGGGGTCAGGGTGAATGCAGCTGACTATGTACTCAAGGACTTCTTGACCGCTGCGCTACTCAAAACAGGAGGGATCCAATCCCTGGGACACGAAGCCGACGGGAAGTAGGCCGAAGCATGTCTGGAGCAGAGGGGAGAGAAGGGAGGAGGCAGGTGGGGAAATGTTCTCATAACTGGAGTCGACACAGTTCAAATGAAAAGGAATTGTCTTGGCCCCAGAGCAGGAAGGAAAGCAAACCGTGATCCAGATGTGGGAGGCGCGGAAGCTCGTCTGTAATTTGTATTAAGGAAGAACTGCCTGGTACAATGTGAGGAACGCCGAGGGAATGCGTACAGCTCTGGGCGGGCAAGTCGTCTGCTAGCAGCCTGTGTGGTGCCGCTGGCTTGTGGTGCTCTACCTGGGAGGTGGCGGGCACTGCACTCCATCCGACGGGTTAGCCTTATAAGGAAGGGACTACGGAGACCCTCTGAAAATGTCATAACTAGGTAGAAATATTGAATTAAGACAGTTGGTCCACTCAGAGCCTGGCCCTCTTGAGGACCAAGAAGGGGGCATCTTTTCCTCACAAGGGCATGGTGTCTTAGGTCTGGTTGTGGCCTAGGGTTTTCTGGCAGGTTCCTTGTTGGTCATATGACCTCATCTTCATCTCCTAATCAGCTTCCGAAGACCCTAAAGGCTACTACTCCACCCTTCCTTACTAAAGGATCATTGTGGTGGTGGCTACCTGCAAGGACTCAGGAGGTTTCTTGGGCAATCTCAGAGAGATTTGGGGGTATGGCTTCCTTTCTCTTACCCCCTCCAACATCAAAGTCAGTCCTAGCATTCTTTGTTGGGTGTGGCTTTATTATCCAAATTCAGAAAGGTACATAACATGCTGTCCTCATTTCCTTTTATGCATTTGTTTATATTTCTTTTTTTTTTTTTTTTTTTTTTTTTTTTTTTTTTTTTTTTGCTACTTAGAATCTCAGAGCTTGCTATGTAAATCAAGCTGCCCCGATCCATGACATTTCAGCAGAGTAGGACTCTTAGTGGAGCTGACCCGAAACTTCACCCTCCTTCTTTCTCCTCCTCCCCTTCTCTAAGAGTCCTGGTATCCATCCTATGATAGGAGTTGTTGTTGTTGTTGTGTTGTTTGGTTTGGGTTTTGGGTTTTGGGTTTTTGTTTGCTTGATTGGTTGGTTGGTTGGCTGGATTTAGAGACAGGGTTTCTCTGTGTAACTTTGGAGCCTGTTCTGAAACTTGCTCTGCAGATCAGCCTGGTCTCGAACTCACAGAGATCTGCCTGCCTCTTCCTCCTGAGATTAAAGTGTATGCCACTCACCACCCAGTTATGTGCCACCACCCCTGCTCAAGGATGCTTTTAAAAGTGGCCCTTTTGCCCCCAGCTTCATTCCTCCTCCTCCTCCTCCTCTTCCTCCTCCTCCTCCTCTTCCTCCTCCTCCTCCTCTTCCTCCTTTTCCTCCTCTTCCTCCTTTTCCTCCTCTTCCTCCAGCATTGAGGCCTGCAGAGTCACTACAGAGCTTTCATTGCCTTCCAAACATGCAACTCGGAAGCCTGTGTAAGTAAAAGGCTCTTCTAGTCTTCTGTAAAGCACAGAGCCCTGTCCTCAAAAGAGCCTTGACAGTCCAGGCCTGACACCTTCCCGCAGGGAGAGGAACAGACCGCTATGAAGCCACTGCAGGAGCCCAGCAGCAAGCTAGTCAATGTAGTCCCACGCTAAGCAGTATGAACCAGCACGTGTTAGCTGGCTGTAGTCGCTATGATAAAAAACCCGGCTGCCAGGAGGCGCCTCTGCCCTAGGGTGTCATTTCTGCGATACAACTGTGAGCGCCTCTATATTGGTCTTTACCCCAAGAATGATGTGTGTTTAATTATCTGCTGAATTGCCATGCCCAGAACAAAGTCATCCAAGATGGTGGTGTACACTGATGGGAGGAGAGTTGAGTCTGGCTGAAGAGACCCAGCTGCAGACCCTCAGAGCTCCGTTCCTTCACGGACCCTGCCAGGAGTTAGATGAGACCCAACTTTCTCCTTTGGTGCACAAGAATTGTCTGTATTCTGTCAATCATGTTTTTAATAAACGCTGATTGGCCAGGAAGGAAGTATAGGCGGGTCAATCAGACAGGAAGTAGAGGTGGGGTGATGAGAACAGGAGTATTCTGGGAAGAAGGAAGCTCTTCCCACAGTCCTGCCCAGACCATGGAAGAGGCAAGATGTAATCTACCAGGCTGAGAAAGGTACCGAGCCATGTGGCTAACGTAGATAAGAACAATGGGTTAATATAAGCTACAAAAGCTAATAAGTAGCCTGAGCTAATGGGCCAATTAGTTTATAGTCTTATGGAGACCTCTGTGTGATTTTCTTTGGGGCTTGAAGGCTGTGGGGTATGGGGTGGGACAGGACATAGGACATATTTGTACCTTGCATGCAGCTGGTGACTTAATCATTCAGCAGAAAGTCCCAGTTGAAGGACCCAGAACTCTGGGAGAGCTGTGGAACCCCACAAGCCAGCCCTCATGTAACACTCCTTAGACCACCAAGGCTCCTGGCAGCTTCAGCTAAGTGACTTTTCTCATCCTTCATCTTAGCCTCATTCTGTAGATGGCAAGCAGCTTCCTTCCCACAGCTACAGTGGTTAAATGGAAACTTGGGCCAGAGTCTAGGCTGCAGCATAACACCCTTTCCACACAGGGCAGAAGCTGGGCTACAGCCCTGTGAAATGTCTGTCCTGTTCATTGCATCCACTTGCTGTTACTTGGAACAGTGGTTCTCAACCTAATGAGTTGCGACCCCCTTGGATGAGGGGTTACATATCAAGTATGTGATCTATATATAAGATATTTACATTATAATTCATAACAGTAGAAAAATTATAGTTATGAAGTAGCAATGAAATAATGTTATGGTTGGGGGTCACTACAACTTGAGGAACCATTATTAAAGGGCCACATTATTAGAAAGGTTGAAAACCACTGAGGTCACCCTCCTATGTGACTTAGGTTTCTGGAATCTATGAAATAGATACGTCCTATCTTTAAAAATGGATGGACCTTTTTTTCAACTAAATTCCTTGTGCACTGAATGCCTACTACTGTTGGAAAATTCAAAACCAAATAGCCAAGGATACTTGTAGATGCTGAGACCCCGGGGATCCGGCCACCAGCCTGTTCACTGTCATACTCTGGTTAAGGACCCTTTCAGCCTTTTCTGTTTCGTGCACATAGGACATATTTGTACCTTGCATGCAGCTGGTGACTTAATCATTCAGCAGAAAGTCCCAGTTGAAGGACCCAGAACTCTGGGAGAGCTGTGGAACCACATACTGTGTTGCTGACATCCCAGCAGGACGTAGAAGTTGCCAGGGACCAGTACATGAATCTAAGAGTGGCATTTTGGGAACGCTACCAGCAAGTGGGTGGATATAAATGAGGGAGGTTCTCATTTCTGTCAAGTCACTGGAAGCCTTAGGCTTCAAGATTCCATCTCATTTCCCAGAGTCACACTCCTGAGAAGGAGCTTGTGTCAAGCAGACCTCTGTGATTCTGTGACTCTTAAATTATCATTAGGGATGACAAGGGAGTGGGTTTAGAAATATTGAGGTCCCTGATGAGAGCAGGGCTGGGAGGAAAGATTGGCAGCTATAGTAAGAAGCAGAGCCCTGTGGTCTTGGGACATGTGATCTTGGGAGCTTCAACTTGTACCTGTGCCTTAGTGTGACTTCGTCAGCTTGCAACCGGATGGATTGTTGGTGAGAACAGGGAGGAGACACCACAGTGGTCCTCTGAAGTCACACTACACTTGCTTCTGGTGTCTCACATCCAGGGTGGGACAGATGCAGTAAGATCCCTGCTGTGGTGCAGCTGCAGGTACTCTGAGGCCCAAAGGACAAGACAGCCACTGATGACCCAATGTCTCCTGTTATTTGGTTTCTGCTCTTAGGTGTTTTCACCTATATCACTCCTTCAGACAGAAGCAGTGACACAGTCTTGTAACTGATCCCTGCTGAGTCCACAGTTGACAGTATTTGGGGGTTCTTCAAGAGATGGGACACCTAGGTTAATGAAGGGCCTGCTCATCTTGATGGCCCTTGCTATCTAATCAGCCAAGGGTGTCAAAAATGTCTCCTCACCCATAGCAACAACATCCAGAAAGAAAGAAAGAGGCACCTAGGTTCCCAGGGTCTGCCCACTGTACACAGTCCAGCCAGTTCATCAGAGCAAGCGCCCCCTAAATGCCTTCCCTGATCCCCCCCAGATGGCCCCTTCTCTTTGACAATTGTCACCTTGAACTCATTTTTTCCCCATGTCCAGTTCAGAATCTGACAAAGGAGATTAAGGAAGTCCCTATCTTTGACACTATTCAGACTGTAGCAATACTGTCAAACTTCATCCGTGGCTTTGCTCTTTTGCGTAGTCTGAGGATTGGTACCACCCCAGCACCTTGGAGAGTGCTAGGAACTCAGGTCCCTACGTGATTTATGTGCACATGGAAAAGATGGTTGAAGCATGCTAAAGGGGTAGCCTTTTCTACCTGGGTCATCTCGGGGTACGTTCACTCCTAGCTGCACGCTGGAGCCACAAGGATTCATATGGCTGTGCACCACTTAATGCATCACAGTGATGCACCCTGAGAAAGGCATCGATTTACATCATCATCGTGTGACTGTCATGGAGCATGTTGACGCACCCCCCATGCCCAGATAGTACAGGGCAGTCGCCCTGCATGGTTTCTTCAAACAATGCTGCTGCCTCACATGGCATGCAGTTCTACAGTGAACTTTATTTTGTTGGTAAACTTCCTAGTAAGATAACAACCGTAGTATGGCTCATCCATAAATGGGTGACGTAGTTATCAAGTATGTGTCCTGTGCTTTCTTTTGGTAGGTGGTATAGTCTTGCTCACACCACGAGCAAGTGCGTGGAGCCGTGCACAATGAAGTTCAGATGGCTACACTACCAGTTCTTCAGAGACCCCATTATAATTATAATTATCTGTGACCACTATTGTCTATGTGGACTGTCACAGAATACCATAATTAGCTCAGGATTATGGCTTGAGAAAATGCCTCTTCCTTCTCTTTCTCTCTGTCTCTCTCCTTCCCTCCCTCACTCCCTCCCTCCTTCCCTCTCTTTTTCTCTAGTAGTGGAGTGTGTTTTGTTTTTGTTTATGTGTGTCCCTGTGGATGCTGGGCAAGTATGTGACAGTGGCCATGGTGGCTAGAGGAGTGTTTCAGATCCTCTGGAGCCAGAATTGCAGGTGATTGTAAGCCAGTTGACCTTGGTATTCGGGAGCAAAATTCTGGTCCTCTGGAAGAGCAGAAAGCACTCGTAATAATTGGGCTATGTATCCTCAAAGTCCCAGTAGAGCTGTGGGAACTACTTTCTTGCCCTCTGCGCAAATATTCCTTGGCTACAGAGATATCAGAGGATTGCAGAGTTTGCTACTAGGTTCCTATGGTTTCTCCCTGAAGCTCAAGAACATATCATACTAAATATAGTTGGAATGCCATCATTGCTTCTATCTGTTACAATCCCCACTCACTCTAAATGTTTAGCTAGATATATCATAAAATCTAGTGTGCGTGCGTGCGTGTGTGTGTGTGTGTGTGTGTGTGTGTGTGTGTAGCTGAACTCTCATATTGAACTCTTGGATTTTTGACTGAGCAGTTTGGAAACATGCTTGTTCAGTCAGACTTTTTGTGCTACCTATGATATGGGTATTTTCCATGTGAAAAACGGAAGGAAGCAGGAAGGGTCTACAATAAGAGACGGAATGTGAGACATGTCTTCGGAGTCTCCAGAGCAGTGGCATTGGCTGCAGTGCCTTGGCCAGGGTTGGAAATGCCAGCATCGCTGTCCGACTCTGATTTGCACACATTCAGTTATTTTTGGTTTAAAGGCAGAAGTTGAAGCCTAAGCCGTGGTATTTTTCCTAGATAGTGGCGTCTTCCCACCCCTGCTGCCAATGACCCACATGTACAAAGCCATTCCCACGGTCCCTGTAGATGTTAATAAACATCCACAAAGGGCAAGTTGGCTTCTTTGTTTGTCCTAGGGCATCACTTTTTCTTCCCAGGTGTGACCTGTGTTTACCTATGGTACCAAATTCCAGTGTAATCTCCAAATGCTGCTGTGTGAAAATGTCTAGAATCTGAAGATTAACAGTCAGCCCTGGCGTTCAGGACCCTAAGCACTCCAACCTACAACGTGAATTGTTGTAAAGATGATTATCTTTCCTGAGAAGCTGGGGTTGCCCTTTGGGGATTGAGTCTGTAACTTCCAATGTTTACCTTCAGTGGGCCTTGTGCATATAGCAAGTCACACAAAGGTATTAGAAAATGCATTTCCTTTTGCAAGGGAGCTCAGAAAAGAAAGCCCAAAAGGCTAGTTACCAAAGTGGAAAGAAAGCTCAGGAGTCCTGGCCAGGACCCAGCCCAAAGCAGTTGTGTTTTCAAACTTGGGAACTTTCAAATGGCTATAAATACAAAGGGAACACTGTGCTTAGCAGAGCTAGCCCCTGGCTGGGTTTTCTGCTATGACTGAATACATAATGCCTTATAGAACCTGTCTTTATCTGTAGGCTTGCCCTCATGGCCTTGACTGCCCAACAAGTCTTACCTGGTTCCCATGCAGCCTGAGCTTGCTGGATATACCTGGTGCCATTTGCAACCAAAGTACTGGATATACAGGTCAACCAGTTGTTTCCCATGATTTAGGTTCTTGGCCAACATTAAAAGACCAACAGGAAAAGTAAACAAAATGCAGCATTGTCTAATTGTGGTTCATTTTCATCCTAATGTTTTAAAGACAATAACATCAACACTTTATAGAGCGGAAAATAAAGTCCAAGAACCCCTGATAAGAAGCAAGTCAGAGTTTAAACTCTTTGTGAATATTAAAGACCACATGCTGTATGTCTTACAGCTTAACAGGTGGCATTTAAAATAAGTCCCAGATCTACTAGATGTACAGGAGACAAGCAGTGTGGATTACTGTAAGCTTTACCAAGATCCATTCAAGCCAGCACACATATCTGTGTCTCCTTCTTTTCTCTTCTCCACAGACAGACATTACTAATTGATCACACATATCTATCTCCTTTGCTGTTCTCCTCAGACAGACATTACTAACTGATCACACATATTTGTCTCTCTTTCTTTGCTGTTCTCCACAGATAGGCATTACTAATTGATCACACCTATCTGTCTCTCCTTTGCTGTTCTCCATAGACAGACATTACTAATTGAGCCTGGGACCCTTCCCACTGAGTTCCAATTCCTAACCTCCTTAACTTTACAGGCAGCCACTGCCAATAAATATATTCTGGTTAGAAACTGATCCTCCATTTTGTATGGGAGAAGCTATGCTAAGACAGTGCATTCTTAGGCTGCATTGACATGGCCTCCTCTCCAGAAGTGGAGGAAGTGGTTGTTCTGCTAAGCCCTCTCAAAGTTAAGCAGGCCTGGGATGTCTGCGCTTACCATTGAGTGGTCTCTTTTGAGGACTTTAGTTGGACATGCTCTCAAGTGCAATGAGGGAGAAAATAGCAGGTGTTAGAGAGCCGCAGGGACACAGCACTTGAGGGCACACTAGAGTCTGCCAGGACCCTCTCCACCTTATCTTAGGAGGTAGAATCCCTCCCTAACCCTGGAGCTTACTGGTTCACTGACACTGGTCAGCAAGTCCCAGGGATCCCTGTCTCACTTTACTGACTGAGCCATCTTCCTACCTGTTGTAGGAGGAATGGGCCACATCCCACCACCCGGCTAGCTTAACCCCTGAAATAATCACATAGAAATTGTATTAATTAAATTACTGCCTGGCCCATTATCTCTAGCTTCTTATTGGCTAACTCTCACATTTTGATTTAACCCATTTCTAATAATCTGTATCGCCATGTGACTGTGGCTTACCAGCATGAGTCTAACCAGCATCTGTCTCGGGCAGGAAAACCATGTCATCTGCCTAAATCTGGTCTTCTTCCCAGCATCCAGTTCTGTCTTTCCCGCCTACCTAAGTTTCTGTCCTATCAAAGGGCCAAGGCAGTTTCTTTATTTAACCAATGAAAGCAACACAAATACAGAAGGACCTCCTACACCACCTATAGTCATTTTGCTCTATAGTCAAACAAAAGTTATAACAACACCTGAACAAATGAACACACACACATACACACGCAAACAAATATATATATTTGAATGAGAATAAGGCAATTCTATTTGCAAAATGAGGGGGGTAGAGCTCAGGTTGTAGCTTAGTGGGCTAGCACTTGCCTGCTGTGTACTGAGGTCTAGACTCCATCCCCAGCATGGCTGGAGGTTGGAAGAGGGATAGGAGGAGTAAAATAGGCTAAGCAGAAGTAGCAGTACTCATTGAAAGAGGTAAAATGAAAACATAACTCAGAGCATGGCAAAAAAAAAGAAGCAAAGGAAACAAAGCTCCATGCCTATAGTTACTCCCAATGTGCACTGTAGAAAAAGCACTGGCTAAAAGACGTGCATTGGCAAATGGATTTAAAAACACTGTGTGTTCTATATACAGTCTAAAACAGGGCTGCTTGAGTTTGTGGCCCCGCTTTATCTGAGAACGTTTTACACAAATTTGGGTATACAAGTAGATAAACTATGTATACAAATCAAGCATTTACTATAAATAAATCATAAATTTGTTATAAAATAATGCTTTGATATGCATACAATTTTACCATTTGTTAAAGATAAAAGGACAGTTACATCATAATGCAATGAATGTGATTGCTCATTTTTACATAAATAATGATATTTTGTTTGGATATTTGATACTGTAAAGCATAAAACATTTTCAGAGTTGACGGATGTTTTCATCAATGATGGGAATACTGATTATATGAGTCATAGTGTAAAATGTCTAAGCAGACGTATGCTTAGGGCCATTTGAGAAATTGCTGAAAATTCTGTCTTAACCTGTCAAGTACCCTTATTTTTGATTAATTGAAACATTCTCTTCTGGAGGGAGAAGGGAGCCTCAAGACTCAAGAAGGCAAAACTCAGAAGGTTCAGCAGGTTTATGAAACTTGTAAGACTCAGAGAGGGTCAAAAGTTACAAGACTTAGGAGGCCTTTCCCAGGGTGTCTGTGCAGTGAACAGTTGCTGGGAGAGATCATTGCCATTCCCTGGAGTCGTGCAGGGTGTTCCAGGGAAGCAACAGAGCCATCACCCGTGCTGGGTGGCCTCTCATAGATGCAGCTGCCTTTGAGTTCCATGCACCTCTGAACAACCCTTTGCCCAAGCTGCTGTAAGTAACAGCCTCCACTCCCTCCAAAAAATAAGCCATTGGTTAGCACAGCTAGACTTGAATCATTTCTTAGGTCTGCCATTGGTGGCCCATCTAGGGTAAAGAGATGTTTGCTTAAAATCCTTCCAGGAAAAGTCATACAACACAATCCTAAACCAAAATTCCTTTAATTATATTGTTATTTTTTTTTTTAACAAAATTCAAGTCAGTACCTCAGACACCAGCTCTTAACTGTCAGATACCTGAGGAAGGGTGAGAGGGAGCTGTTGCAAGTGTTTGTTTCCTGTGGGCAACCATGGTGTTTCCAGAGGTGCAGAAAACGTCATAGACACAAAATCTCTGCAGTCGCTAGCACGACAGCTCTGCGCAGAGGGGTTTCAGGTAGTGCCCCTAGCACTGCATGACGGGAAGGCAAGTGCACAATGCAAGAGGCAGAGCAGTGACGTCATGCGACCCAGCGGGATGCCTACTACTGGAAGCACCTCTAATTTGTTACATGTTTGATCTGTAAATTAGATTTGGGTTGCTTTGTGTTCAGAAAACTGTTGCTGTTGCTATATTTCACACCTTGTCCCCCCCCCCCCCCAATTCTGTTAGATGGAAACACACGGCATCACAACCCACAGTTTAAGAAATTCCTAGATCTAAAAGAAACCAACCTAAGAGCTTTGGTTGACTAGATACTTGTTCTCTTCAAACTCCTGTGGAACTTTCCGCCAGACAAGCTTTATCCTGGGCCATACAACAAGACAGAACAAGTATTAGGAGCTGGGGCAATGCAAAATGTGTTCTATGAGGCAATGAAATCAAACCACATATCAATAACATAGACAACAGAAAAGTCTCCAAGCACTTTAGACATGGTTTAGAAATATGTTATTTAACTGAAACTTTAATTGAAGTTGAAAGCAGAGTTGGACCTGAGAGGATAACTCAGTTAGCAAAGTTTTTGCCTTGTAAGCAAACACCTGAGTTGGATCCACACAACCCATGTTAGGAAAAGGTCAAGCATGGTGGCCAGCTCTGTGGTCCCAGCACCCAGAATGTGGAGGCAGGCAGATCTCTGGGGCATTCTAACCTGCCTAAGTCTAGCCTGCTCTAGGGAGCTCTGGCCAGTGAGACACCTTGTCTTAAACAAACAAACAAACAAACAAACAAACAAAGTAAAAGTGAATAGCCTTTTAAGATGGTAGATAATACCGGGGGAATAATATGCATGACCAGCTTCTCCTCTGACCTCCACAAGCACATGCACACATGAGCCTGTATAGCTAACTGCACACACACACACACACACACCACACATACACACACATACATACACACACATACATACACATACAAACACATACATACACACATACACACATACACACACATACACACGCATACACATACACATTTAGTGTCTTATAGTAAACTGAAAAGGAACACTTTCCAATTAAGTGTAAGAAGCTGATATTACTCTGATACTAAAATATGCAAAAATATAGCTTAATATCTCTCAAGAGAATTTTAGAAAATTAAATCCAGTTGTATGCGTGTATGTGTGTGTTTGGGAAAGAGAGAGGGAAGAGAATGCATGAATGGATGAATGAATGAATGAATGAATAAAAATGCAAAGCTATGACCAAGGGGATTTATTTTAGGTACATAAAACTTGTTTATTTTCAGTTTATCAATTTGTATACTATGTTAATACCCTAATGAATTTTTTGTCTTCTGCTCATGGTAACAACCTACATCATTTGGGAACACGGGGAATGGTCCTCAGCTCTCCACGAGCATCAACAAAACAGGCACAATTAATACTCTGAACAGCAAAGACTTAACCTTTCTATGCTGGAAAGAACCTGCACCTCTACTAAGTCATGTACAGGATTTGTCTGGGGAAAATCACATGCTAAACCATAGACCAGAGGAAGCTTGTGTTCCTGAAGAGTCACAGTGTTCTGGGATTGAAGACTTAACATCGTAAAGAAGCCGTTAGTTCTCCCAGAGTTGATCTGCAGGTTCAATGCTGTTCTTATCAAAAGGTTAGCACTGCGTTTCTGGCAGAGATAAAAAGAGATTCTCAAACTCTCAAGGAAAACAATGGGCCCTAGAGTAGCCAAAACCATCCAAAAAATGAACACTAAAGGAGAACATGTCATGATCCTGATCTTCCTCTGTAGCTGAGGTATTCTCTTGAAGGAACACAAGCATTGTTCAGTGAGTAACAGGGAACCCAGAAATAAAGTCACACAAATATACCTGGTTTTTAACAGAAATACAAAAGCAACTTAGTGCAGGTTATCATTTAAAAGAAAATGTTGCAAATTCAGACATCCATTGATAAAGAAAAAAAAGCCTTGACATAAATGTCATACTTGCCCCCCCCCAAACTTACCTCAGAATAAATTATGAACTTCAGTGCAAACTACTACACTTTCAGGAAATAAGACATGGGAGGCAAACCTGGAAGCTGGGGCTGTGCAGCGTTCTTAGCTCTCACAGAACACCATCCAAACCAAAGAAAAGGCTGGAATCATCAGTGTTGAGAGCTTTGCTGTGTGAAAGGCCCTCTTAATAGTATTAAAGTCATTCAGTAAAAATAAATTACAGTAAGCTGTAAACATCCCTGAGAACATGGTGAAAAAGCCCCAACAGGCATTTCACAGAAGAGAACGGGGCACAGGATGTGTGGATAGAGAGGAAGCACTTCAGTGTCAGTGCAATTAACGGGGAAATGCAGACTCAATCCACCATGTGTTGCTACTACACACGACTAGATGGCTACATCCAGTGCAGGCCAGGCTGCAGAAAAGCAAGTCACTCCCATGTCACTGGTGAAAGTATAAAATAACAGAGCTACTCTACAAAACAGTTTGAAGATTTCTCTTAAAACTAAAACTGCTCAAGCTCTCGGGAGGAAGAAGTAGGAAGAGCAAGAGTTCAAGACCATCTTCAACTGCATAGCTAGTTCAAGGTCAGTGTGGAGTACACGAGACCCCATCTCAAACCCTGGAGCTTACAAACGGTCCAGTGGTTGACGTCCTGTGCACTCACCCCAGCGGACTGGTGACACCATCGCCTTGAAACTTGCATGTGTACGTTAAAGCAGTTGTCCTCATAATTGCCCCCAAACTAAAACTACCTAATCCTCCAGTGGGTAGACAATTAAACTGTGGTTCATCCATTTCCTGGACTACTACCTACCAATTAAAAGTGTTTGAATTCTAGATAGACACAGAAACTTAAATAGACCTCAAATTATGCTGATTTAAAAAAGAAAAAGAAAAACAAGCTCCCTTTCAGAGGAATAGACAGTATGTGGTTCCATTCATATTACAGCTGTGACCTAGAGTAATTGGAGGGATGGAGCTGAGATTGATGGTTATTGGGGCTTAAGGGATAAGGGAGAGTGTGGGCAAACCCATAAAGGAAAGTGGGGGTGGCGGCACATGTAAGTTTTTCGATGGTGGCAGGAAATACACGGGGCTGCGTGTGTTCAAATTGTATTCAGCTGGAGCCAGGCACCCAACTGAGAACACGGCTTAACTGGAAAATCAGAACAGGTTCTGTGGGACATGGTGATTGCAAACTTCTGATCTCCATTATCACGCGCTGATGCAAGATGTCACCTGGGAAGACTGCGTCTAAGGTGCAGAGATCCTGCATGTGTTTGGATTTTCGACCTTTGTTAAATTTATGACTATTTTAAATTTAAGAATTTTTCTTGAAAAAGAAAATAGAGAATTACCTTGAGAGACCATCCAGTGGTGTGGTAGAATGGTCTGTATTCTGTCAACTATATTTTAAATAAACACTGATTGGCCAGTAGCCAGGCAGGAAGTACAAGCAGGAAAACCAGACAAGAAGTAGAGGCAGATCAATGAGAACAGGAGAATTCTGGGAAGAAGGAAGCCCATTCCTCTGCAGTCCTATCTCAACCACAGAAGAAGGAAGATGTGATTGCCCCACTGAAAAAGTTACCGGGCCATGTGGCTAACATATACAAGAATAATGGGTTAATATAAGTTGTAAGAGTTAATAAGAAGCCTGAGATAATGGGCCAATCAGTTTATCATTAATATAGACCTCTGTATGATTCTTTGGGACCTAACAACTGCGGGAACCAGGCAGGACAGAAACATCAGTCAACAATCCAGCCTATACCTGCTACTAGGGATTTCCACAGGCAGACAGAAATGGGCATCTGTGCTTTTCAGAACACAGATAGCGCCCATGTGCAGCCACATTTGTGAATCTGTGCTTACTGGTGTGAGTGGCTCTCATGATCATTGTCAGCCTGCCCTCATAGTGACGGCAAGACTTACAGAGCTTTCCTCTGTGCCCTTCCATTTGAAGCCCTTAACCTCCACCACCATGTCTAACCGTCAGCGGTACTTGCCATCCCACGTTTACTGCTATGGTCAGGACATCTTCCAGTGTGGATCAGCTGGCCCAGATGCATGATCCTGGAAGTGGAGAAAGTAGAGTCTCCTTATCCTCACCCATTGGCACTGAATTCCCTTTGGAAAGACTCCTGGATTGGCATGGGGTTCTGGTTCGTCAAGGAGCCCAAAGCCTCCTTGACTTTTCCCCATAACAAAAGGGAATGGAGACTTGAAAATGGAGAGGAGGTTGTTGCTGTTGACTGTATCCATACTTCTCAACAGGGTGGTCCCTCTGCCGGAGCAGGCTAAGAGGAGTGGACAGCAGACATTGGAAAGCCTTTCTCATTGTGGTCTTTAGATTTTGAATTCCTCTCCCTCTTCCCTGAAGTACCTTTTAGATGTAGATATGTGTGCTGTAGTTGTGGTTCTATAGGTCCATTTGGAACCCAGAGCATGTCCATCAGGAGAGACGGAACAGGAACATAGGCCCAAGGCCTGCAGGACTCAGCCAGCCGTTGACACCTATCAACACAGCTAGTAGGAAATACAGCATGCAAGGCCTTGCTGGACACACTGAGGGCTGTGGTTTGAATATGCTCCGATGGGAGGTGAGCCCTTCTCAAGGAATGGTTCACTCTGGCCATGTGTTGTCTTCCTCTTCCGTATTCTGCATTCATCAGTTTCTGTCCAGTTTCCACAGTGATTGAAGAAGCTGGAGCCCCAACAAGAGGGGTCCTCCCTCTCTTGGACTTCTCGACTTTCATCCTGGTGAACCCAAGTAAACCTCTGCTCCTTGTAAATTAGCCAGCCTCAGAGTTCAGTTATCAGAAAACCAAGACATGGAGGTTGACTCAGGAATCGTTACAAGGAAGACATTACAATGGAGGCCCATCTTCGTGTGAATCCATTGATTTTGTTTGACTTACTGGTCTGGCAGTAGGGTCTACAGAGCACATCGCAAGTCAGGCCAATATCTGGCAGGTGGTGCCATTATCTTTTTGGGTACCTGGGTCAATCTGTTCCACAACATGACGTGTCCTGAAAGAGAAAAAGTTTTGTCTGCTCAAAAGAGATGTTTCTATGCCTGTGACATTGCCGGGAGCAAACCTGCCTTAGGAATGAAGAGTAAAGGACAGAGGAGGAGCAAAGGCAATCTGTCCTGCTGTGCTGCACACCCCAGAGGCACAATTCACACAGACAGGCGTCACTCACAAGCCAGAGTCAGCACTGATATGACATGAAGACAACCAAGCCCAAGGCTACTGATTCCACAGGACCCAGAACCAAGCGACAAAAGCAACCAACATTCAGAGGTGACCAAGTTTCATAATATCCCTCCTGAGGTTCGAATCCCCATCACACATCCTCTCTTTTTTGATCCCTGCCAGTCAGTCCCTGGTCTGTTCTTAGTTCCCCTTAGTGGCTGAAACAGTGGCTTTATTTTCTTAAAGAGTTAACCCTTCTCCTGATAATCTCAAAATGGAGAGAGTGTTGTGTTTGCTGACATGTGGTCCCTTTCCTGCCTTTAGTCAGTTAAACCTCGCTGAGATTTTACCTGTGTGGAAGGAAACCTTTTTGCCTCATGAGTGAAGAGAGGTGGCTAGAGATAAGGGCAGGAGGCCATTTCTTCAGAGTAGTGAGTCTCTGCCCTGCCAGAGTTGTCTAATTTTGTAATTCAAGTTGACAGAGTTAAAATCAAGATAAGCATTAAGGTTGTTTTGAAAGAAGACAAAGGGCAGAGATGGTGCAGTACCCTTAGACTCTGATGCTCACTCCTCTGCACAAGTAGAGCTGAATCCCATGGGGGCTGGGTGCCATGCTGCCACAGGGTAAGGAAGATCAGCGAGCAGAGGACCTGCAACGTGGTTTTGACCCTGGAAGTGGCTTGTTTTGGGGAGCTGTGGGACCTACTGTAGGGACCCCCCCTCTATCAACCCTGGGAGGCTTTTTGTCTGAAACACCTCTCCTATCTCTGATGAGACTTTGTGGGCAGGGTCCCTTTCCTGTTTTAATAACCCATTATCAACTACAAAGTTGCTGCTAGTAAAACTATCAATTATCGCTTATGCAAGACCTGGCATTGCTTGAAACCACATTCCAGCCTCAGTACACCATAGCTGCTGTGAGCCAAAATTCAGAGAGGGTTTGAGGACAACTTGTGTACACAATCATTAAGTCAGCCAAAAGAATATATTTTTATCCTGTAAGTTGAATGCCAGCTAAGCAGTGGTGATTAACTGCAAGAAGCTGTAATTTATACTGGAGAAAGTGGTGAATACCTTCTTAAGCCATAAAAATTATTGCTTAAGGCGGGGGGGGGGGAAGGAATATAGAGCCCCCAAAGGTTCAACAGTGTGGAAATGTCAGAAATAGTCCCTTGGTCTAAATTCTTTTATATTTACTTTATTTTATATGTATGGATAGTTTTACTATATGTATATATATGTGTATATGTGCACTCTGTGTGGGATAGGTTCCTGAGGAAGTCGGAAGGAGTTATTGGATCACCCGGAGCTGGAGTTACAGATGAGCCACCATGAAGGTGCTGGGAATCAAATCCTGGTTCCCTGCAAGAGCAACAAGTACTCTAACCACCAGACCAAACTAGCCCTTGGTTTTAGAAAAATTATGAGTCTATACAACGTCCCAAGTTTTCTGAACAATGTATAGTCACAAACTCATCTAGCCTTGTGCTGCATACTATTTTAGTCGAGAGTCCAAAACTGCACCATGTATATGACCATGGTCCCAAAGGATATATCACAAAGAACATAAACCCACCGTAGTTTGTGGAGCACACACTCTGTGGTGGTGTTTGCATGATGGCAGAATTGCCTGATGATTCATTTCTCAGATTGTTCCTGGTGATGAAGCAAGCAGTGTGCAGTAGTTTTTATCTCTAATGCGATCATCACTTCTTAGAAATGACCCACCTCAGAGTGGAGGCGAAGAGAGATTTAGGTTTTTTGAGTGTGTCCAGAACGTGCTAACATGACTGCCCTCTCTGGTCTCACCCCCAAATTTGGCTTTCTGATTGGAAAGAAACTAAAGTATGCTGAAGTTTGTTTATCAACTGGTGTGCACTATGGTAGTGGTCCACAGACTTCTAAGCATGTTAGAACTACCTGGGAACACGTAAGAATCCAAATGTTTAAGTCATGCCTCATACCAATGAAGTCAGATATTCAGACTGTAGGAGCTAGAACCCAGTGCTTCTTTGGGCTTTCTAGATTAGTCCACTGTACAGCCATATTTGAAAGTCAATGTTTTCTAGAAACTGAACTTAGTCTTTCTTGGTCTCCTGAGTCTAGAATCCGCCTTCCCAGTTCTGTAGTTTCTCCCTGGTTGGAAACTCTATTAGGCTGGATATAAGCTGCTTTGGGCCTGTAATACACATTTGTATTGATAAATTCTCATGGAGCTCACTGAGATGCTCGCTATGGAAGTGGGGTAACCCCTATTTCGGACTCACACATTTTTATGTCAAGTGTCCTCTAAGACCCTTCATCTGTGGATGGTCTAGTCTCTAACTCTGTGACGGAGGTCAGGACAGCAGAATAGCCCAAGAGTAAAAACACCCTGCTCTTGAGAACAGCTTTAACAGGGGTTACTGTTGTTTATTCTGTGATGTAAAAGAGCCTGCTGTGGGGAGGGGAGGGGAGGGGAAAGTTCAGCCCATGAGAAGCTTATCCACTGAGGGAAAGCTCAGGGGGGATCGGCAGCCCACTGCCTCAGCTTCCCCGGTTGGTTTCTGCTGGAATGGGTGTTTTAAGTACCCAAGTTGATACTGTTTTGTTATATTGTCTGGCTAGCTGGTTGGTTACTTATCTGTCTATCTGTCTATCTATCATCCATCCATCATTGATCTATCTGTCTGTCTGTTTATCATCTATCCATCATTGATCTATCACCTATCATTTACCTATTATGTATCCATCAATGATCTATCGATTTATCTATCAAGTATTCATCATTGATCTATCATCTATCCATCATTGATCTATCTATCTATATCTATCTTCTATCATCTATCTAACTCTTATCTATCCATCCATCTATCTCTTTTACATTGGCCTGCTATATATTTAATAAACTCACTCATTGAAAGCCATAAGAATCAAGGGCCACATAGAACAGAACCATGAAGGAACGTAGCATTCTCCCCTTGGAAATATGGCTTTTGACCTGTACAACCAGAATAAGTATCTTTCCTGGATTCCCTGGTATGGTGACTGTCGGAACTCCCAGCTTCTTCAGGAACATAGGTGAAGGGAACAGCATCCAGGAGGGCAAAACTCTTTCAGAGAAATTCTGAGATCTAGACAGGTTGCTTTGTTTTCTAAGGGTCCATGTGTTCCATCAGCTTGCCAATACTTAACCAGTTTCTCTATGTGGGTAGCTCTGGGCCCTGCTGTCAGAAGTTGCTGAGCTGTTGAAATATAAAAGAGAACGATAAATCCTGCCCTTCAGGTTGGCTCTGAAAGGCACGGAGATGGGGACTGTGTTGGTCAGAGTTCAGGGCCATTCCTCCGCCTCAAGGATAGAAAGGACCTACCTGTAAACTGGGCTCAGAATGGGACTGTGCTCACACGAGCCAAAGGCATGATCCAAAGCCCCAGCCACTGGCCCGTTGTGGGAATCATGAAGGGGCTGAGGCTGCGCTATGCCCTGTGGTGAGCACTTCACAGTATATATATTCGGATCCCCACTCCCTCCACACCTCTTTGACAGGATGGAAAGAGCACAGTTCAAATAATAAGTCTACAAAGACCCCTGGTGACCAGTTTCATAAAAAGCCAGGGGGTGATAGTCATTAGGAACAGGAAGTCCCTGTCCCTAGAATTGCTACTGTTTAGAGCATCCTGTGCCCTTTGATGTCCCCAGCAAGCCTTTGAACTTTGAGAGGGAGCAGTCCTCCCCTTCTGCAGCCATTCCTGCTGTCAGGTAATCCCCTCTCCTCCTCACTGGCCTTTGAAGAGACAGGAAATGCTGGGGTCTGGATTCCCATGCCCATTAAAACGCTGCACCAATAAGGAGGGAATCTGGAAGCCATGGGGGTAGGGGCGGGTTCCATCTTATGCCCCTTGGTAGCCTTTAGATTTCCACCACATTCTGGGTGTTAGGTAATTAATAAATTAACCAGCTTTATGACTAGCCCCTTTCCCATTGGCAGAGAGATCTAGCGGTTGCCACTGGGGGTTAAATCTAAGCTTCTTGGGAATCAAAGTTGCTAGATCTAGGTGAACTTGAAACGTATTAATAAAGAATGACATAAAACCAGTTTATCATAATCATACACACACACACACAAACAATGCACACATGCATACATTGCACACACACATGTGCATGATGCCAGAGAAAGTTGTCTAGTGTCCTGTTCTGTTACTTTTCACTTTATTCCCATACGACGGAGTCTGTTACTGAACCTGGCGCTTGCTGGGTTATTTTGTATGTTTGTTTGTTTGCTTTGGTCTTTAGCCATGTTGGCTAGTCAGCAAAGCACCAGCCATCCTCCTGCCCTCCCTCCCACCGGAGTTACAGGTGCACAGCCACACCCAGCTTTTACGAGAGTGCTCTGAATTGTGATTCAGGTCCTCATGCTTGCATGACAACACTTTACTCACTGAGCCCTTCTCTCAGCCCCACCTTGATCCTTTCTTCTAAGTTGATACACTTGTCCCTGTTTTATAATGTCCTTGGGCACCTCAGCTGGCAGCTCAGAGGCTCTTTAATTCCTTCACTCTCATGGATGAATGTGCCTAAAATGAATAAAGTCATGGTCTCCTTCATAGCCACCATGCCCTAGGAAGCCCATTCCTTTAGAATTCCTATCAGTGTGGCCCTGTAATGCACTTTCTCATGTTGTGACCCCCAAACATAAAATTATTTTGTTGATATTTATGACTGTAATTTTCCAACTGTTGTGTATCATAATGTAAGTATCTGATGTATAGGGTATCTGGCCCCAAGAACGCTGCTTTAGACGGTGAGCTTTGTGTGCCAAGCACTTCAGGGCTGTGTCTTTCTAGTAGAGAGCATTTGACAAGTATATATTGAATGACTAGCTAGATATGGCTACCCCTTTTTAGTCAGGGACGATGAAACTGAGGTGCAGAGGTACTGCTAACCAGGAGAGAGGATAGATCCTCCATTCTTTGTCCTTCCTTTTTACCTTTTCTTTGTTTCAACATGATCAAGTGAAGGTTAGTAAGTTAGAGTTAAAATCCTACTTGCTATGATTGCCTTGTATGTATATAAAAATGCAATACAGATCAAGGCACAATTCATATACCTCATGTCTTCTGTCATGTCTTGACCGCTTCGATGAGAGAGATAGTATACATTATACATATAATACCCATCTTCACCTACTGTGACGTTACCTATTATAGCAAATAACACTGTTATTTAAATAACGCTGTTGATCCCATATGATGGAGAGGCTGTGCTCCGGAGAGCTAGCTCTGGGCTCTTCATTCCACCTCAAGCATCCGTTTCCCCAAACCAGCCTAGACAGTTTTAGGAAAGGCCAGACCTAGCTCCTATTTCTCTGTCACCTTCCATAAAAATTCAAGAGTTCTTGAAAAACAGGTCATCTCAGAGCCAGCTGAATCCACAGCTTACAACATGGCAAGTCTAGAACACCTAGCCATCCCCTTCCGTATCTTCAGTCTCCGGTGGAGGTGAGTAGTGTGGTGCATTGTGGGAGTTCTTTCTTGACCCCCCTCTATGGTATGCTTTGAAGTTTCATGTAGCGAAATCAGAAGAGGTGTGCTATTTTGTTTAAGATAAGACCCATCCAAAATCATTGTTATTCTCGTGTCTGACATATGTGACACGAGGCCCATCTGTCTGTGCCCTTGACCTCACAGTCATTTAGACTTAAAAGGACTGCGTGCTTAATGCCACACACTTTTGTTAAATATAACATTGCCAGAAATAATACATGCCCTGGGACACAAGTCTAAAATAACATGGAATTTTCAGTCAGGTAATCTTTAATTTAAACTAAAAATAACCTAAACAGTAGTTTATATAAACCCTCAAGGAACAGGACACCCGCCCACTGCCAGTTCATCTAACTGTAAGACACTTAGTTAGCATTTGAACCTTTCAAGCCAGATCGAGTGTGAGCTATATTAGACACAAGCCCCAGAAAGCCAAGGATCCCACCCTTGGCTGGCCCTGCTGACTAGAACATTCCTTCGGGAAGGCCACTGCTGAGGGCCAGCCGAGGGAAATGCTCACAGCAAATGTCCTGCTTCTGGAGAGTGCTGCTGTGGGGGGCATGGCTTTGTGGACGGCACCATCTCTGAGTGCTTGTACAGCCGACCCGTGTGTCTCCTGAGGGTCCAGGGTCTCTGGCCAGGACCATCTGATGGTGAAGGCCAAGGAACCTCTTTCATTTATAGCTGACTTAATCACCATAGAGAGTGGGATGCGGTCTTGAGCTAAACCTTCATCCTGGTTGAGATCAAGGGCTCAGCTCTCCTTGGTGGTATTCCTAAATAATATCCTTGCTTGAAAACCCATTTGTCAAATATATTTTTGTATACTTATCTACCACACAACAGCAACAAAGAAAAGCCCAAGACAAATCCATATGTCTATCTGCATCAGTCGCTCTGTATGATCTCACCTACACTTTCTTGTTCTTATTTCTGCATCTTATACTATATCCACATGTTCATTTTTGCATATATGTTATGGGTAGGATCTGTATATGAGAGAGCATGTATTTTATTTTCTTTCTGAGATTGTATGACCTCAATTAATATTATACATTCTAAATCCATTTACCATTTATTTTCCTGAAAATGTGTGATTTTAACTTTCATTAGAGCTAAACATTCCATTTTCGAGATGTGTCAGATTTTCATTCATCTTTCCCTTTGTTGGAGACCAAGTAGGATGGCTCCACGTCTTTGCCATGATGAGTAAAGCAAGAATAAACATGGGTGTGCAAATACATCTACTGTGAGATCTGACTCTAATTCTGTGGGTATATTCCCTAAAGTGAAATAGCAGGATTCTCTGTATAGAAGTTCACTGAGGTGAATAAACTTTGGGTCTGGCTGATCTTTCTGCATAATTTTTTTATTTAGTTGTGACTTCTTTCCAATAGCGTAAGTTACTTATTAGAAAAGAAAGAAAATTCTTCTGGCGGCTGCTTGGGAGATACCTGCTGGGGAGACTAAGGTGACTGGCAGAGAGCAAAGGTAGGGTGGGTTACCTGGTGTGTTGGTTCTCTGTAGGACTGTGGCCCACCCAGTACATGAGGCAGAAGATGCTGTGGGTTGATTGACAGAGGGGTAGAGGAGAGGCTGTAGGGAATTCTTATAGGCAGATCCGAGGTTGCCAGACTTGTGTAGTTGAGAGATGTCAAATGTGGTAATAGTTGCTGTGTTCTTCATGCTGTAACTGGCAAGGTGTTCTATCCTTGAGATCGTACTGCAAGAATGGGGTCCTCTCTGTCAGTGGGTCTGATGTATCAGAGACAAGTGAGTTAGGTAACTGGGGCTCCTAAGTTAGTCCCCAGAGTTAGTCTGCAGGTGCCCTACCTTGAACGTGCTCTTGCCAACGGAAGCAAGGAGATAGGTGCATAGCCTTTACACAGCACTGAAGGAAAAGACTTGGAGAACATGACACAGAGAGAAAGGAACATTTTGCCTCTTGAGGGAGCATTAATGTTTTCAGGAAGCCTGGGCTTCTGGATTCTGATCTAAGTCCTCAGGGAAGTCATCTGGAGACTAATACCATTTGCTCACTCACCTGCCTTTCAGACCCCCTCCTGCCAAAGCTGTAGTTGTGTGCGGTAGTCAAACCTGTCGTTATGAAACAGAAGCTGGAGCTGCTTTTTTTAAATGAGGTATTCTATTTGCTGAGGTCTGTCAAAGTTTTCAGATGTACCTATTAAAAATATGGCCAGATTTATTTAAAACTATATTGTATTTAAGATAGTCAGCTGGTATGAACTCTGGTAAGTGTCTGTGAAACTCCATTTTATTCCCTCAAAACTTAGTATGAAGCAGAAAGAGAAGCGAGGGGGGGGAGGGATAAACATGTAGAAAAGGTGATGAACAGATTTTACTTAGCATAGTGTCTTCAGAGTTCATCCATGTTTGTGCAGGCAAAAATGATGAATTTCCTTTGTTGTTGTTTGGAAACCCACTATGTAGACCAGGCTGGCTTTGAACTCATGAGACATCCACCTGCCTGTCCATTTTTTGTTTAGGCTGAGTAGTATTCTGTTGTATGTAAAGAACATACTGTGTTTGCCCATTCATCCACCACAGGATATTTTCTGTCCGGTGCCAGCCTAGACCCTAAATTATTTCTCCGGACCAGCCGGAGAGGCGTGGGATTAAAGACACAACTTGCATGGCTTTATCGGGAGGGAGATTCTCAGTGATCCCTCATGAAATCCTGAGTTCACATCCTGAAAATTCTTCTGCATTTATTCTCCAAACAGCCTTATATACCAAAACATAAACTGAGGGGGAAATTCACTAGCATTCTGTTTCCGAGGTAACCAGGTAAATGGCTGTGGTCATGTCCACACCTTCGACTATACTTTTCTATGCCGTCTCTGTCACGTCTTCCTATCTTCCTGCTCTGTATGCCAGCTCTGCCACGTAGGCCAAATTAACATCTTTTCAGGCATCCTCCAAATTACAAAGAAGGAGCAGAACAACATCCTGACCCTTTGTTGGGGGTGGCAACATTCTAGGTGACCACCTCCTGTGTGGCAGGTGCAAACTGTGGCCTGGGATTCTGGTTGCCATACCATGTAGAGATATAGGGCTACAATTGTCTTGGTTGCTCTCTGCTGCTCTGATAGCCACCATGACCAGAAGTCTCTTGGGGAGGAAACGATTTGCTGGACTTACATGTCCGATCGCTGACCATCATGGAGGGAAACCAAGGCAGGAACTCAAACAGGCCAAGAACCTGGAGACAGGAAGAAAAGCAGATGTTACGGACGAGTGCTGCTTGCTGGCTTGCTCAACCTACTTTCTTATACGACCCAGGACTACCTGTTCAGGGACGACATCTACCATAGTGGGTTGGACCTTCCCACATCAATCAGCCATCAAGAAAACACACCACAGGTCTGCTCACAGTCCAAGCTGATGGAGTCCTTTTTCTTAGCTGAGGTTCCCTCTTACCAAATGACTCTAGCTTGTGTCAAATAGACAAAAACCTAACCTGCACAGAACTTTAGGTTGTTTCCGTGTTAGCTAGTGTCATCAGTATCAACATAAGCCCAGGAGTGCTGATCTCTGAGCTCTTGGTTTTACTTTTTGGAGGGGATAAATACTCAGAAGTGAAACTGCTGGAGGATACAGTAGTTTGGTAGTTCTTATGTTGCTTTTTTTTGAGACACCTCAATGCTGCTTTCCATAGCAGAAAATACCCTGCCTTGCATCCTGGCCATCACATACAGGGGTTCTAAGCACTCCACACCTACATAGGCACTGGCCCCAGCATGACACACATAAATGATAGCCCCTTGGGTTCTGATTGGCATCTCCCTGCAGCAAATCAGGTGCCATTGAGAGCATCTTCTTCACAGACCTGATGACTTATATATTGTCTTTGGAGAAATGGCTATTTGAATCTTTAGCTTCATTCATTTCAAGTTCGGGTTATTAGGAGACTTTCTTTTTTAAATTTTTTTTTATTATTTTATTTTTTGCAACTGACTTACAGGACCTGCTTGTGTGTTTTGGACATAAAACTCTCATGTTGTGCTAAGTCAGTGGTTCTCAACCTGTGAGTCATGACCCCTTTGGGATCATATACCAGATATTTACATTACAATTCATAACAGTAGCTAAATTATAGTTATGAAATAGCAACAGAAATAATTTCATGTTGGGAGTCACCACAACAACACAGGGAACTGTACCGAAGGGCTGCAGCATTTGGAAGACTGAAAACCACTGCACTGTGTGAAGTGAGCCAGTCACAGAAGGAAAAGGACTGTAGCGTTCACTTAAAAGAGTGCAGTGGTGGTGGCCAGTGCAGAGGGACCAGCACACACTTCGCTGATGGAAGGCAAGTAAGGTCTGAGAGCTGCTGCGTCGCCCATGAATGTAGCTGGCACTACTGGCTTAAATACCTAGGAAGTTAAAATAAATAATGTTAAAATCTCTTGCCCCGACAGCAAACAGTTTAGAAGAAATAAACCTCAGGGCTGGGGATGTGGATCCATTGTCAGGGTTCGCCTTCCATGTGCAAGGTCCTGGGCTCAAGCCTGACATCACAAAATGAAATTGTGTCAAGTTCGTTGATTTTCGGCAGGGTACTACAGTCTGCACCTTTAATCCCAATGCTTGAGAGACAGAGGTGGGTGGATCTCTGTGAGTTCAAGGTCAGAACTGGTCTATATAGCAAGTTCTAAGCCATCTAGTACTATAAAATGAAACCATGTCTTAAAAAAATTAATAGTAGCAGGGCGGTGGTGGCACATGTCTTTAATCCCAGAACTCAGGAGGCAGAGGCAGGCAGATCTCTGTGTGTTCAAGGCCAACCTGGTCTGTGAAGCGAGTTCCAGGACAGCCAGAACTGTTACCCAGAGAAACCCTGTCTCAAAAAACAAAAAATAAAATAAAACAAAGATTAAAAAAATAAACAAAATGTAACCTCCCCCCAAAGAAGGAAGGCTATTATGTGAAACTATTTGAAGATTGCTTTCCTATATATTCACACATAAGTAAACATGTTCTGTTGCCCACCAGAAAAGAATTATTTTTTAAAAAAAAGAATAGCTGCATTGGAAGAAAGATAGAATTCACGTTATACAACCAAATGACCATAGGCCTATATCTAAATTGTTCTCATTGGACAGAATTATCCAGTCTTTTCTTATGTCTTTCTTTAACCCTTAACGTTTAGGAAAATAGTGCCCACTCAAGAGGGGTAGATGATGGTTCTCAATTCTGTGAGTTGTCTGCCTCGGTATGAAGTTAATTGCACCTGTCCCAAATACGAGGTATCTGATATTTTGGGCACAATGTCCAGTATCAAATAGATATAATATTTGTTTGTCCTTGCTAGAGGCCAGTCCTGATGAGTAGCTGTGCTGAGGGCTGGGTTAGGTGGGAGGAGACCCCCCCCCCCACCATGAGAGCCTCTAGAGCTCTGTAAAGAGTGTCGCTTTGGGGCAGAAAAGCCAGTAGCAGCAGGAGGAAGCTGTAGTGAGGAGCTGCGGGCAGGCCTGCTTTTCGTCCTGCCCGGCTCTCGGCCACGGGCTAGCTTTACCCAAAATAATTACACAGAAACTGTATTCTTTTAAATACTGCCTGGCCCATTATTTTCAGCCTCTTACATCTTGCTTTAACCCATTTCTAATAATCTGTGTAGCACCACGAAGTGGTGTCCTACCGGAAAGATTCTAGCTTATGTCCATCTTGGGCTGGAGCTTCATAGTGTCTGGCATCTCTCTGAGGAGAGGCACGGCAGTCTGTCTAACTTAGGAGAGGCGTAGCATCTGACTGAGCCATCTACCTCACTTCCTTCTTCCTGTTCTGTCTACTCCTCCCACCTAAAGGCTGGCCAATCAAATGGGCCAGGCAGTTTCTTTATTAGCCAATGGGAGTCCTCCAGCATTTCCCCTTTTTCTGTTTAAACAAAAAAGAAAGACTTTAACTTTAACATAGTAAAATTACATATAACAAAACAGTTATCAAGTAAGAATTACAGTGACAATATTTATATCTACTTTATCTTTTATCATAACAAAGGAAAACAACTATAACTATCTATCTATTCTTCTTCAGCTCCATCAAAGACTCCAGAAGGACACAATATTACCTAAGTAAATAAGAAATATGCAATTTCCAAACTCTAGAAATGATAGAGACATCTCGCTGCCTGGACAGTCACCCAAAGTTCTTTTGTATTGTTGGGGCATCTATCTTCGGCCTATAGGCCCACAGTATCCAGAAGACTTTCCCATGAAGCAGGAAATTTCAAAGACAGTTCAGTCACTATCTGCTGTGTCCTGCAGAATGTCTCGCAGACTCTTTCATGAATCAGGAACCAAGAGAGATCATCTCACCTATAGGCAAGTTCAGCAGTCCTCTTTCTGAGGGTTCTCTGTGTCCAGTTTATGCAATAGTCCAGGCAAGAGCAATTTCTTGCCCAAATGGCTATCAAACTCCATAAGGAGCCTCTTCAATGCCCATCTTCCTCTTGAAGTAGCTTGTGCTGCCAGAAGCAGATATGTCTCATTGTCATGAAAAGTCCTAAGTTATTAAGACATTTAAGTGGAATGTTCTGTAGTCTTTGAAAGATATGAAGAATGTCTATCTTACTGAAATATATCTCTCTATATATAGAAAATCTAACATGACTACAAGCTTAACTATTATTGATGACTATCCATCAACAACCTATATTTCCTAATTATACATTACATTATAAGATTAGTTCATTTTAAAGGAAGCAGCACTGGCTCTTGGGTCTAACATAAGTTGGTCAGCTGACCAGTTAACTGGAAAACTGGTCCGGGTAGAGAAGAATCAAAAAATTATACTTAGGGGGCTGGAGAAATGGCTCAGCGGTTAAGAGCACTGCCTGCTCTTCCAAAGGTCCTGAGTTCAATTCCCGGCAACCACATGGTGGCTCACAACCATCTGTAATGAGGTCTGGTGCCCTCTTCTGGCCTGAGGCACACACACTGACAGAATATTGTATACATAATAAATAAATAAATATAAAAAAATTATACTTAGGTACTTTAAACAATTTAACTTAGACTTTATAAAACATGTAGATTGTGTTATAGTTTGGTAACAAGTGTTTCAATATTTATTTGTTTTTTTGTGTGTTCCTGTTTTGTGATTGAGAGGCAAGTCTTTCTGGTCAGGGTATCTGCCCACTGGGACTCACTATTGGCTTCCTATATGCTAGCATACTCTTAATGCAAGTGTGAACCTAGTTCTCCCATTCCCACCCCCTTTTCTTTTATCCTATGGTGGTTTGAAGGAAAATGGCCCCCAAAGGGAGTGGCTCTACTGGGAGCTGTGACCTTGTTAGAGTAGGTGTGGTCTTGTTGGAGGAAGTGCATCACTGTGGAGGCGGGCTTTGAGGGCTCATATATGCTCAAGCCACACCCTGTGAGGCAGACCACTTCCTGTTGCCTGAAAGATGTAGAAGTCTCAGCTACTTCTCCAGAACTATACCTACATACCACCATATCCCACCATGATGATAATGGACTGAACCTCAAGTGTAAGTGTTCCCCAATTAAATATTTCCTTTTATAAGAGTTGCCAGGGCCATAGTGTCTCTTCACAGCAATAGAAGCCCTCACTAAGAATAGCCTTTTCTTGTTCTTTCCTCCCCTCCCCTTTCTCATTGAACCTATGGACTTGCGTGGGCTAAGCCAGTGTTCTACCACAAAGTTACCACTGCAATCACTCCAGTCTCTTTCCCATATGTATTTCTATATGTAGCAGGAAAGTAAAGCCTCTCATGACACAGTCTAGGGCAGATGTGTGTGATTTATTCTCCGTCTTTTACTGTTCTGCCGTAGAATGTGGTAGCCATGTATTTTAGTTACCAGCCCCATCAGTTTTCATGGAAACAACTTTACCTTCACCCTCATATTTCATTGCTTAATACAACATGAAATCCCATGTCTGAGGTCATGGGTATCACTGGCATGTGAAGGTTGGAAAATACAGTGAAGCATCCTCAGCTGGTGGAAACAAATGGATAAACCATGCTAGCCTAAGACTCAGGATGCCTGAACACCAGGCAGTATGTTCTCCAGAGTATATGGCTTTGGCTGGGATCAGGCCAAGTCAGCATCTCCACAGGTAAATGAGTGTAGCAGTAGCTAACAGGATACAGAAAGCACAGCGTGACCTCCTCGGGAGCCTTCAGCATGAAGGAGCAAGCAGGGGGTTATTGAGAGGCAATAGGGAACTGGGATTCAGAGAAAGCTTTCAGAACCCCTGCTCGTCATGATCTCTTCTCCCAGGCTGATAATGACATCTTTTGCCCATCTTCTTCTGACACATTCCCTGGCACTTGAGAAGCATCTAATGGTCTTGAATGAATCAAAATGTGTGGTTGTATTTTTTCACTGTAATAACCCCCCCAAACAAAACAAAACAAACAAACAACAACAAAAATGGCTCCCTCAAGCACACTGGCTTTCCTAGAAATTGTCAGGGAGCTGTGGGGAAGCCGAGCTTGTGTGCTCTGCACCTCAGCCTATCCCAGTGTGGGCATATGGATAAACTAAGGTCATTGTTCAGGTCAGACTCCCATCTAGAGGTACCCCACAGGGTTCCTCAGTTACAGTTTCCAAAGAAGGTGACAGTACTGCAGTACCTGGTGGTACCCAGGGAACACGGGCTGATGAGGCATAGGGGTCAATATGGGTCTTCTTGTGTTTCTTATGAATGGGGAAGGTTTGTTTTTAAGTAAATAAGCAAAAACGTGAAGAGAGATGAAAGATAGCAAAAGTACAGTTGTTCTTGAGTTTGAAACTTTGAAGCCACAGTCTTTAGGAACTCAAATCTCTGGTGTTTTCCACTGGCTCTCAGCAAAATATGGCTCATTTCTAATGAGTACAAAGCTTTGGACCACTAACAGAATGATACTTAGTGTGAGATATTAGGTCAGCTCATCAGAAAATGAAACTTTATTAACTATCCTGACTTTATTAGCTATTGTACTTGCTATTAATTGTCATGATTAATAATTTATTCCTTAACTCATCATTAATTCCTTTTGCTTAGTTTCCATGCCTTCTGTAGTCAGACCACCCTAGTTCTGTATAAACTGACCATGGTCGGCAGTGTATGAACGTTATCACCTCCATCACTCTCTGGGATTTCGTTGATTAAACTTGACCGAGAAATAAGGCATGTGTGACACCACACTCCACTCTTTCTCTTTCTCTCTGAGCAGCCTGGGAATGAACCACGACGACGACCACTCATCTTGTGCTGGCCGGTCGCACATCATGTCGGGAGAGTGGGTGAAGGGTCGAAACCCTAGCGATCTCTCTTGGTCATCCTGTAGTCGAGATGACCTCGAGAACTTTCTCAAGTAAGTCCTTGAGTCATTCTGTAACATCGGTAACTCGAAGTTTTGCCAAAAGCCCAAAGATGGGAAACTTAGCAAGTGTGAGAAGTGACTCTTTAGATGAATCCTCAGCCAGCTTGGGAGGTGGCCAGTGCAGAGTGTCCCAAAATGGGCAAAGGCCTCTTCGTGATAGCTGGTATGCTGTCACATGTCCAGTAGGAGGTCATTACATGAATGAAATGTCAACCCAGTGACTCTGTCTTGCAATTCTCTGCCAGTCTTTGACCACAAGTGGACCCCACTGTAGGGACAACTCGGCTGCTGTGAGAACATGCTGCTTGCTGAAGCTGCTTCCCTTGATGGGAGTGAATTAGCTGGGTTGGGTTTGCACACTTCCCTCCTTCATGGGGGAACAGATATGCTTCTCACTAGATTGTTCTCCATACAGAATGTCTATACTTTTTAGTTCTCAGATTTTAGTGGAACAATTTCTAATTTGGTTTAGACCCTTGTTAAAGCAAGCATGCCCATGATCCGGACCTGTTGGCCCCTTGGTGTCTGATCTTAGGGCTGTATTTACAGTGTTGATACATGGGTCCTCATTGCTCCCCTACTTTGTTGTGGTAATTCTATATACTTATATAGGTATGTATAAATGTGTATGTGTATACATATTTACATACATGCATTGAATCCTTTTTTCAAAAGTTTTGGCAAGTATCTGGCTTCATTTGCCTTACTTTAAGGATAGGAAATAAAGCATTGAGCATTTTATCTCCTAACAGAGCCCTCTGGAGGACATGTATCTCCCACTGTAAATGGGCATTCCCTTCCTAGTTGAAACCCGAAACTTCTTGACTGAGTGAGCCTGGGCTTTATTTTTTTTTCTGTGATAGCAGAAGATATGGTCAGGCGAGACATCAAGACTGGCATACTTTGAGCAATCCCTCAAAGAGACTCAATGGTGTCAGAAATCAGAACTTTAATTTTATTTAAAATAAATAGACTAACTTGCATTCTTTTTTGTTCTTGGTAACTTTTGCTCAAAGTCATATTCTAAGGGGATTCAGAGAATTCTAATTTAAAAATATTTTCATCAACCACCCCCCAAGAAAGCCCAGTTGCTTCATCAGAGCTGTTCCTAGGGCCCTACCAAGCACTCATTTCTGCATTGCCTTCAGAGCAGAGACCCACATTCAACCATTTAATAAAAGAACAGACACTCCAAAAGGGTGACTCAGGTGTCCAGTGCCGAGGCTCTTGTCCCATCAATCATCCGAAGCACATCCCTCTCGGGAGACTGAAAGGATCAGAACAACGGTGGGCTCCTGTGGTTAGAAACTGACCTGCATCTTGACTTTTTCAGATCCAAAGTCAGTACCTGCTTACTGATCACTGACCCCAGGAGTCAGCACGCCCTGCGCCTTCCTCACAAGCTGCCCGGCATGCACTACAGCGCCAATGAGCAGTGCCAGATTCTGTTTGGCACCAATGCTACCTTCTGCAGAAACATGGAGGTAAGCAGGCAGGGAAGGGCAGCCTTAGGAAGATGCACAAGCCCAGCAGCCCCTCTGCAGGTCTGGATTCTGCTGGAGGTCATGGCTTTCTCAGACACAGACATGCATGTGACTGTGTGTATGCATAGGCACATGGGTGTGCCCCGTATAACTGACTGCGATGGTATCAACATGTGCTTTTGTGAGCATCTGTCCACTCACAGCCCTGCATGTGGGTTACTCTGAAGGGGATACTTTGGGGGTACTGACACTAGTAGTATGGTGTTTTAGCTTGAAATCTTTATGACGAAGGAAATCTAGTCACACTTCTTATAAATGCTGTGATGTCAACGTGTCACCTGATTCTTAAACCCTGCCCATTTAAGGAAGAGAGCTAAAAACTGGTTCACATTGGAGGGTATCAGATGCAGAGAATTTAGTAAGTGACATGTTAATTTTAAAATAATAATAATCCACGAACAGTTCTTTTTGACCAGTGCCCATATGATTGATCCTAAAGCCCTAGCCTGCATGAGCCCCATTAGTCCTCACCAGAACTCTCTAGAATCTACCCCCAGCTTTCAGATAATACTACTAAATCAAGCTCAGTTATCATGACAAATGGTTTGACTAGTGTATAGGTAACAGTGCAAAGGCTTGGAGACAAATCTGGTTACCCCCACAATAAAATAAATTGGCTCACTGTCCTGCAAACAGTGATCCCTGTGGCTTGGCCAGTTCTATGAATGGAAAGTGCCCAGAGGAATGTTCTAGGACCTGTGACAGGTGTTTACCATGTGTATGGCTACTGTATGACATCAGAAACGTACTAGGGAAACCGGCGGCCCAGGTGGCGCTTGGCATGTAGTCCCCAGGAAGATATGCAGTCCCCAGGAAGATATACAGTAGGTTCCAGATGCAGGAACCCAACAGCTGTCTACCTCCAGAATGAGGTATACTTGCTCCCTCCAGAATAAAGTCCCCAGGGGTGAGGGTGGGGCCAGACTCTCAGAAACACCAGAGATCCTATGACAGCCAAAGATGTTATGGTACCCAGAGATACTATGGTATCTCTTGAGTTCTTCAAGTTTAAATGTGAATTGGTTCAGGACACTGAGCCAGCATCTCTCAGCTGGGCACTGCCCATCATTTTAGGGGCACAGAAAGCAGCACCTCTGAGCCAGGCTGGTGCTAGCTATTAACTGACTCTTCCAAGAGCATCAACCCAAAATGTGGTCCTGAATCCTCTCTCCTCAGTCCCAGGACTCCATTGTCCCCAGCTCCTGTCATGGTACCTAATGCTCACTGCACTGATTCATGCTTAAGGTTGTTGTTACTGTAGCCATGCCCTTGCCCAGTCTCCAGTCCCTAGAGTGAATTGAAGAGTCGGGAGAGAGCAGGTTTCAAGGGACCCTTGGTAAAGACAGCATGACATCAGTATGAAAGCCATATAGGTAGGTCCTGTGGAGGACTCTGGGAACTCAGAAGGAACATAAATGCTCCAGGCCCCTGGAGTGGAGAAGGAGAAAATGCCCAGCAAAGACCTGGTCACTTTGTCTCCTGAGGAGTTTGACCCAGGGCTAGTGAGGCAAAGTGAGTCAGGCAAAGCTGCCCAGCCAGCATAGGACTGGGTGAGCTGGGGACTAGACAGAAGCCATCTATTCATTTTCTGCCATTCCTGTCTAGGGGTGAGGTAATTTTACACCTTCCTCGTAGGGTGTCTTAGTGGGAGTTTCTAAGCAACTCTTAGAAAGGAAAACATTTAATTGGGGTGGCTTTAGTCAGTTTCAGAGGTTTAGTCCATTATCATCATGGTGGGAAGCAAGGCAGTGTGCAGGCAGACCGGGTGCTGGAGAAGGAGCAGAGAATTCTTCATCTTGATCCATAAGCAACAGGAAGTGAACTGAGTCCCATACTGCACATAGCTTGTGCTTGGAAGACCTCAAAGCCCACTGTGACACACTTCTTCAACAAGGCTACACCTTCTAATAGGGCTACTCCCTATGGGCCAAGCATTCAAACACATGAGTCTCTGGGGGCCATACCCATTCAAACCACCATGCAGGGTTAGCTGGAAGGTAGAGGGGCACACATGTACTGGCGGCTCACAGTTTTCCAGGCTGGACACTTTCCTGGGACAATCTCATATAACCCTAGCAATACTCGAGGCAGAAGGTGTTGAGCTCCACTTTAGCAGGTGAGGAAACAGTGAGGAGAAGATATATGGTCAGAGCAGTAAGAGAAGCCTAGATACCCCTGCTGGGGGAGCCCTGAAAGCTGGCATCATTTAAATACAGACCCCAGGGAAAGGCCACCTGGGGTTTTCATAGCCCGTTAGCATCTTTCCTTCGGAGGACAGTTAGAAGGGAACATTAGCCCTGCATTGCAGCTACCTTCTCTTAGGTCAGTGCTTCTCCACCTTCCTCGTGCTGTGACCCTTTCATACAGCTCCTCATGTCGTGGTGACCCCCAACCATAACATTATTTTGCTGCTACTTTGTAGCTGAAATTTTGCTATTGTTATGAGCCATAATGTAAGTATCTGATATGTAGGATATCTGCTTTGTGACCCCCAAAGGGACTGGGACCCACAGGATGAGAACTACTGCCCTAGAGGCTCAGAATCCCTATGCACAACCCCGGAGATGGCGCAATTGTAAATTCTGTTGAGACACCACATGGATTCTTCCAGATAGCCAGCAGCTTCAGCTCATGTTCGTCAAAAGCGTTTTTAATCAAATCAAATCAAATCGGCATCTTCTAGCCCCAGTTGCTAGACCAAGTGCCTGTGTGTGAGTGGGGGAAGGGTAGCCTAGTGGCAGACTCTTTGATGGGTGCCTGCATTCGTCATCACCTTTCTAGTGCTGTAGTGATTTTTCTCAGGGATTCCAGAAGGGAGCTGACAGTGACTGTCATACCAGGCAGCATGTCCCAGTAACACTCTTAGACCTCTGGGGAGTGCATAGCAGAAGGCCTGCACCTCTCTGGGATGCCTGGAATGCTGAACTTGGGGTATGGTGCCCTGGGCCTGGATTCATTCCCGTCATCAGACGCACACCAGATAGCCTCATGATTCTGGGCTCTAGCTTACTGCTACCCCCTGCTTCAGAGGTCTGTGCTCTGACAACTTCCCATCGTGGAGAGGTTTTGCATCCTCGTCTGTCTCCTTCCCGGAGCATAAGCCGAGTGCTGCTGGGTGCTCTCTCACTACTGTCTGTCCCCACCCTGTTCTCTAGGCCCAGTTCACCTCCTCCATTCTGGCTTGGTCTTCCTGCTCTCTCTGGAGCCCACCAGACGGCTCAGGGAAAAGGAGTGGAGCTACGTGGGGCTCCTCCCTCTACCAGGCAGCCCCTCTCTTGATTATCTAGATAACTCATTCTTTCATTTTTGTTTGGGTTTTCAAATGTTACCTTCTCAGTGAGGCCTGCCCAGCCACGCTGTGGGAGATTGTAGTCTTATTGCCTTTTCAAACCCCTCCTTCTTCCATAATGCCCAGTTTGCCATCCGTCTTGCCCCGCCTCCTTCATCTATGACTCTGCAGCATTTCATTCCAGAAGTCCCAGGTAGACACCATTCCCATAAGCCGCGTGTGCACTTCTTCATATGTCCTATTGTCATAATTGTTGTTCCCATGTCCTTGGCATGGGTACCTGCACTGTCTGTCTTTCCTAGGTCAGTTTTTGTTGACTCTTCCTCAACAGGGATGCATCTTCCTGCTTTGTATCGGGGCCATATTGCTTCTTTTAAGATTGTTACACTCCTTAGAAAATCACATAAGGATGGATTTTAGTTATGTATTATAAATGGCGCTCCATCTCCTTCAGGAAGTAAGGCACTGTACGTGTTTTCAGAGTCCACGACATGTCCCATATAGATGGGACCCTGTCTACAGCCCGTAACTCTCCCTCACCTCCCTGTGGAGAGCTCCAACTGTCTAGCCCTCACACCAGCAAGCTCATCGATTACTGTCATTACATCTCAAATTGTCTCCAACCTCCCCATCCCCGATTTCACAGAGAACCGTGCTGTGGGCCAGAGAGATGATCCCAGCAAGGAAAACTTGAGTCCAGATCTCCAGAGCCCGCACAAAGGTCGAAAGCACAACTGTAATCCCAGTACTCTTACAGAGACATTGGAAGTGGATGTAGGAAAATCCATGGGAGCTCATGGGTCAGCTAGCCTGGCATACACACACACACACACCCACACACACACACACAGACACACATACACATACACACACAGACATACACACACATACACACATGGACACACACACGGACACACACACACACAGACACACAGACACACAGACACACACACACACAGACTTTTAGTCCCCTCTAATAGGAAAAAAAAATCTACTTACTTGGTGTCATAAAACAAAAGAAAATGCTCACGGATACTTTAGGAGAGAGAGTATCATGCAGGAATTACAACTTCTGAAACCTGGAGGAACCTCTCTCTTACGAGCTGCATTCCTGTGTGCGGATTAAGAATGCTGTCTGGATTCCCAGGCCCTGAGCTCCCTGGAAGACAAGGACTGAGGGGAGGTTCACAGCCAACCACAGGCCTGGGTCCCGGTACAGAACTAATCATGGCAAGCTTGGAAAAGTACCCGGAAATTAACGAGACAACTGTGTGCATTGTGTCTGTCTGTCTCTCTGTCTTTTGTCTCAAACATTTCTAGAGCTTTAAACCTACCACGAAAAATAATGAACTAGAAGTGGGGTTGGACATGGCCCAGGGAATAAAACCAAGACACCAGGCCTGCAGGGTTGAGTGCTGTCTGTTTTTGGAATACATAGTTTAAAACAAAGAACGAAACAATCTAGATAGATGGCATTTTAAGGCAAACACCGGGCATCTCCACCACCTGTGAGCCCTCTTCAGTTCTCTGTTATGCCTTCTGAGGAACAAGTTTCCCTGCTGAGGGCTGGCAGGGTTGCCCAGTGGGTAAAGGCACTGGCCACCGGGACAACATGAATTTAATCCCAAGGACCCACGTGGTGGAAAGAAAGAACTGACTCCCCGAGTTGTTTTTTGACCTCCAAATACATGCTGTAGCACTCGCACATATGCATGTGCCACACACACGCACACTTAATCATTTTAATTAATTATTAATTAATTAATTAAAATAAAAAGAAAGTAGTAAGTAAACACATAAATGCTAAATATATATGCAAATGTCAAAGTTCTGTTTGAGAGATGAGCCTAGAGTTTGTCCTGACAGAAGGTTGCGGGCAGGGACAGCCTAGTCTAGAGTGTGTCCTGACAGAAGGTCACGGGCAGGGATAGCCTGGTCTAGAGTGTGTCCTGACAGAGGTCACGGGCAGGGACAGCCTGCCTGGCCTAGAGTGTGTCCTTACGGAAGGTCACGGGCAGGGATAGCCTGGTCTAGAGTGTGTCCTGACAGAGGTCACGGGCAGGGATAGCCTGGTCTAGAGTGTGTCCTGACAGAGGTCACGGGCAGGGACAGCCTGCCTGGCCTAGAGTGTGTCCTGACGGAAGGTCGCGGGCAGGTACAGGCTGCCTGGTCTCAGGAGACTGCATTTCTCATCCCTCACATCCCCATGATTGTCCTGAACCAAAGCCCTTGGATGGGTTCTCTGGATTTCTGAGAAAGAGGCTGGGAAAGTGATCGCAACTTTTCCCTCCAGCTTCTCACTGAGGCGAATATCCCCTTCACTCATGCTGGCTGGCAATACGCCCTAGCTGTCTTTGCAGTTCCCATGGCAGGCACTGAGAGTAGGAGTCACAGATACCCTCACTCTGTCTAACGGCTACGGCTGACCCCACGCACTACTGTTTGTCTTCCCTACAACTTCAACATTGCAGCGACTATTAAACCCCAGGCCAGCTCTTGTCATATTGTATGTTTATCAACACGGATTATAGGCCAATGACATTCCAGGCCTGATGACCTGAGTTCACCCCAGGACCTGCATGGCTGTTCTCTGACATCCACACATGCACATGCATGGCACCTGCACACCCAAAGACCTCCCCCACACACATACAAACAAAACGTAATTTAAAATTTTTAAACCTCTCAATATTGTGTTACAAGAAAATCCTTTTGTACTTTGAACACACCAGTCTCATTGTCTCCCTGCCAATCCTAAAGGTCTTACATTCTTAGGTTTTGATAAACATACTGGGAGAAAGGACTGGTAGATGCCACAAAATGTTCAGAGCCCTGAAGAGCCAAGCAGGCTGGCTTCTGCCCTCTGTAGGAAGCACCAGCTGCCATGAATTCCTGTTCTTTGGGTAGGATTCTGAGTACAGAACTTCCTTTCGACTTAACGTCCTTGTATGTTCTTCCCCTGGCACTCCCAGAACATAGCTGTTTTAAGATCCGCAGACATTAAGAGCCATGCCCTTGCTCATAGGAAAAACATCGCTGCAATTCGTGTTAGGGACTGCCGAGGCTTCAAATAGTAACCAGGTTTCTGCTTCCCCGAACAATTGCATCCTTCAGAACCAAGAAAATTAAACCCCAGTCCATTTTCGTTTCTAGGGTTCTGGAGGGCCCCATCCCATCACCCTTGAGTCTGTCATGTCTGTCTGCCGGATGCTGGTATTGCAAGGCTCGGGGCTGTCTATGCAAATATGAACTACAAAAAAAAAATTGGCATCCATAGCTGGCATTTGTTGTGGAAGTTATTGGCAAGTAGAACTGTCTCTTCTTCTAGCCAATGGTAATGTGATGTTTTTAATTCAATAAAGCATTTCAAGAAAGTCCAAACACAAAAGTTATAAACATTGGAGGGTAAATATTTATTAGAAAGGGGAAATGAACTTTATGCAATTAGCACAATCAATCTTCTTTATGATTACAAGTTCCTCCTGTCCCCATCAGCAGAGCCACTCCTCGCCGCGGCTCTAGTGCTGTCAGGGCCCAGACGCTCTGCCAGGTGAGGCCGAGGGCAGGAAGTGAACTGTAGGCACCATCAGCTGGAAGCGAGAGTGCATTGCTCCTAGAGCCAGGGCCAGTGGGTGGGGACACATAGAATCGGCAGGGTTACTGCCTCACCAAGTCTCCAATGTTCCTTAACAGCACAGAGGGAGCCCAGGTCTGCCTCACTCCAGCACCAGGGGATTGGAGTTGAAAGGCCATGGGTGATGATCACCCACGCCCACATGCCAGCTGCCTGTCAAGACCTTCACTGCCCTGGAGCCCATGCATGATGGCCGCAGGTGGAAAGGAAGGCGGCTCTCCGAAGGAATTGCACACGCTGTAGTTGACATTGGCATGGATGTGTCTACGCCCCATAGTGCGCACAGAGGAGATAGCGGCTGTGTTTGCTCAGGATAATGTTGAGCACAAAGCTATGAGACAGCTGTTTCAGGAAGGCAAGAAAGCGTCCAGAGCTCTCACTGGTGACAGCGCCCTCTCTCCTGCCTACTAGTCCCTCCTTGCTCTCTACCATGACACACATAGCCGTGGGTACACGTTGCACAGTGGTGACAGAGAGTCTCCCTAATCAGGCTGCCTGCCCAGCGTCCAGGCTGCATCTGGTAGTCACAGTCTTTGCCTGCCTCAGTCTGCTAATCTGAAAATGAGAGAAGTCCTATGGACCCATCATCAGGTTGTTTTAGAAGGTCACTGATGGATGACCTAGTATGTAGTGTGTAGCACACATCAGTAAGTGTTGCTGGCTCCATTTTATCTGTTACCTTGGCTCTTGGACCCAGCAGGAGAGTGGAAGATGCAGCGGGGTTGGCTGTCACATTAGCCTGTTCTTTTCTTCTGTATCTCTGTGTCCTTACCATGTCTCCTGGCACCTTAGGGAGCTGGGACCCCCAAGGATGGCCCTCTAGCACCTAGTATGTACCTTCACAAGCTCCCTGTCCTTCCACTGGGAAGCGTCTTTGTGTCCTATTGAGAGGGGCCTGGAGTCTCTGGGCAGATACAGAGATCCCTGTGTCTAAGAAGCCCAGGAGCTGAAATTCCATAAGAGAGCAAGGCTCACCTCTCTGATGTCAGTCCTATCTCAACCTGGATACACCTCAGAACCTCCTTTGGGGACTGGCGGAAGCTGCTGTGACGTGCTACAAATACTATCTTACTCTTTCTCTGGGAGACGGGCATGGGTTTCAGGTCTCTGTCTTGTTCTATAGCTCCAGGGCTCCAGGATTCTTACTGTCATCCTGGGTTGGAAACTGCTGGCCTAACAAAAATCTATCCCTTCGATGCCAGTGGACTTGGTCAGAGCAGGAGGCTGGCAGAGAGTCCAGGAGCCTGCCTAGCCTTGCCCCTCTCAGGCAGGGCTGTGCAGCCAAACGTAGAGCTAGACATGCGACTTCAAGCTGCCTTGCCTGTCTCGGTTGGGTCTCAGCTCCCGGAGCTCCTGGGCTTTGGCAGAAGCTGGCCTGAATTTTCTAGAAGCATCCGAAAGCTTACAGTAGACAGCCTTTTCAGAAAGCTCTCCAGACAATACATGTTGTGTGTTAGCGTCCACTCCTTGGCCCCTTGCCAGTTGCATGTCCTGGTCCCAGACCCCATCCTCACCCTGAAGCTCAGGCCCAGCCAGGTGGTCTCCACCACCCTCAGGAACGTGGGAGGAGAGACCACACCCGGGCTGCAGGAAGCATTCCAGGTGTGGTGCTGGCGTGCTGGGCTGGGGAAAGACTTCAAACTGCAGCAGTGTTTGTGGGAAATTTGGATCTGTCGCCGGTTCATCTAGCTCTTGGCGCGTTATCTGCCTTTGGCGGGTGTTATCAACAACACATTTTTTGAGGGAGTTTGCATAACGGTCCCCTCGGGAATTGCTAGGACCGCGAGCTGCTTTCTTTCTCAGCTCATGGTGAGCGCCAGTGAGGAATGAGGCAAACAGTGACTCATGGTTAAATTCCCAGTCCTTGGAAGGGCCACTAGTTGGAGCGAAGTGAGGGAGACTTGTGTCTATGATCAAGGGGTCCTTAACACGTGCCTCAGGTTTTCAGAGGGCCAAGAAAGGAAGCGTTGTGCTGGCTGGGTTTCCACAGGGTACCAACGGGAAACATGCCAGAACAGCCTGGGCGTGCCATTTACCAGACCTTAAACACTGTCTTTGAGGTGGCACAGGCTAAGTCAGGGAACGGGGAACTGTTCCATTGTCTCGTTGTTTGTAGGAACCAAGCACTTTCTTCTGTGCTCAAGAATGGCTCCCAGGGTCGGATGGGGCGAAGAGTCTGCCCTAGGGTGTTCCCACCCATCCTGGAGCTCTGTGTTCATTGATGCCCAGGAGTGCATTGCTCAGCAGCATTTAGAGACAAAGACTGGGCACACTTAACCCTTTCTACCGCTCCCCTCCAAGTTCCAAATTTGGAGTATTTTTGGATTCAGGCTGCCGGATTAGGAATGTCCAACCAGTAAAGTCTCTGTAAATACCAATGCCCCACCCCCCACGAAAAAAAAATCTTTTGAAAATTCTATCTCTGAAACAGTTCTGGTCCCAAGCATTTTGGATATAGGATCATCCACCTCTATGGGGCCTCACAGGCAGAGGGAACAGCCTGGGATGAGAAGGATGCTAAGTGCCCTTGCCTGACTGATAGACCATGAGGTTTTGGGAGGAGGAAATGGAAGGGACACTGGGGACTGATGGAGACCTCATACAGCTTATGGGCAGATGCCATACACTTGGGGGTAGTAGAGAATTCGCAGTGTATATTGGTGAGTTAACTCTGTTTCCTGGTCTGTACCACAGGATAGTGACTGCCTGCCTCACAATGTTTATAAAGTCCGTGATACTAGACTTGGTAAAGGAGTAAATGCTTAGAATGTTTTGGCTTTTCCCTCGCCGTGTCAAAGGCAGGCATTGTCTTACTTAGAAGTACATTTATTCATTTGTTCATTCTTTCAGCTGGCATGCCTTTATGGGGGATGTATATGTGCTGCCAAGGCTGTGTGGAGGCTATGGGGGGCGGGGCTGTGTGGAGGTGATGGGGAGTCCAGGCTTTGTGGAGGCAATGGGGGAGCCGGGGCTGTGTGGAGGTGATGGGGAAGCCAGGGCTGTGTGGAGGTGATGGGGAAGCCAGGGCTGTGTGGAGGTGATGGGGAAGCCAGGGCTGTGTGGAGGTGTTGGGGAGGCCAGGCTGTGTGGAGGTGATGGGGAAGCCAGGGCTGTGTGGAGGTGTTGGGGAGGCCAGGCTGTGTGGAGGTGATGGGGAAGCCAGGGCTGTGTGGAGGTGATGGGGAGGTACCTGCTGTGCTTGAGAATCCAGCATCCAGCCTGTAGCAGAGAAGATACATGGATCTGTCTTCCGGCAGAACTGGTAAGGTTGGCACACCCTTTTATCCCTGATGGGTTTTTCCTGGTTGGGACAGGAAAAGGGGGCAGTTGGAGGAGTCTGGGCCCCCAGTTCCTGGTTGGTTTGAGTAACCACTCCTTCACAAAGCCTGAACTCCTTGGTTTGACCTTGAAGGAGCAGAGCATTATTTAGGATCCTGTTGATATCTAATTCAGAGGCAGGCAGAATGCTGTGTTCACTGTCCACTCTGTAGCTCTAGTAAAGTGTAGAGCAGCCTCTGGGAGATGAGTCTGGAGAAGGGGTGAAGGACCTGTGCACCCACAGCCACCCCTGCACAGGAACAGAGCTCGGTCCCGTGCAGGGAAGCTAGAGAATATGGCGGCGCAGAGAGGATGCTGTAGGAGTTCGGGTAAAAACTGAAGCTGGCCTTTGACGTGGGCGGCAGTTTTACCTGGTCCTGCAGGGAGTGAGGATGGTTTATGTGGCCTCTGAGTTATTAGATTTGCAAGCTGTGGAGAACAAGGACATGACCAGGGTTATCTAGAGGAGGGAGGACAAGTATTAACCCAGACCCAGAGAGGAAAATATGATATGTACTCACTCATAAGTGGCGTTTAGACATAAAGCAAAGTAAAACCAGACTATAGTCCACAACCCCAGAAGACCTAGACAACAAAGAGGACCCTAAGAGAGACATACGTGGATCTACATTGGAAGGAGAAAAAGACAAGGTCTCCTGAGTAAATTGAGACGTGAGGGTCACGGGAGAGGGTAGAAGTCGAGGAGGGGGAAGAGAGTGGACAAAAATGTATAGCTCAATAAAAACAATTAAAAAAAAGATGCAGTTTCCCTGAGGAGGAAATAAAAGACTATCCTCAGGAAAAATCATTGACATTTTAAAATTTGGTCACTTTTATTTTTATTGTTTGAGAATTTCACAAATGCATATCATGGGTTTTGAGCAAATCTGACCCATTCTTTTCCCTCCAATTCCTTCCATATTCCCCCCTAACTTCCCTCCCAACTTCATGTGCTATTTATTTGTTTGTGACAGTATCTTTCTATGTAGCTCTGGCTGTCCTGTAATTCTACTTAGACCAATCTGGCCTTGAACTCACAGATATCTGCTTGCCTCTGCCTTCTGAGTGCTGGGATTAAAGGCTTGTGCCACTATGACTCATTCCTTTGTTCTTTATTAAAAGTCCATTTAGTGTGGCCAGTATATGCATGGGTGTAGGACCATCTGCTGGAACATGGGTAGCCTCTTAGGGGCTACGTCCCTGAACAAAACTGAAATATCCTCCCTGGTAGCCATCAACTGCCAATGGTTCCTCACCTTAGGGATGGGACTTCTCCCCAATCCATGCAGGGATTTTTTTGTCTGGTTGATCCTGTGTAGGTCTTGTGTGTACAGTTACAGACAGTGGGAGCTCATGTGTGAGACCACCCTATCCTGTTCAACAAATACTATTTGTCTGCACACATCCACTTCTTCTGACTCTTACAGTCTTGATGCCCAGTCTTCTACAGTGATCCCAGAGTCTTTTGCAGAAAGAGTGTGACATAGATATCTCATTTAGGCCGAGTCTTGTTGACCAGATATGGGCTTCTGTGCTAATAGCCATTAACTGCCAAAAGACGCTTCTCTGGTGATGGTTGAGAGATGCATCAATCTATAGGTATAAAGATAATTTAGGAGGGTGTAGTTACTAGTAGTTTGTAACATCGTTGTGGATACTAAATAATTATAGCAAAGGGCTTTTTATCAGATTGCTGGTCCTGTAACAAAATGCCAGAGGTAATAAACTTAGAAAAAGACTAAGTATATTTTGCCTCATGGATTCTGAGTCTTCAGTCTTTGGTCTGTTGCTTTTGGCAACCTGATGAGGTAGAAGAACATCATAGCAGGCATAGTGAAACAAATCTGCTCACACACCCCGTGGTGACCAGGAAGTGAAGAGGAAATGGCTGGGGTCTCTTCAAGGGTACTACCCCAATAACTGGAAGACCCCTGTGCTATCCTTGTCTCTTAAATGTTCTATTGCTTTCCAACAGCCCCAAGCTGGGGCCGAGCCTTTTACCCCCTGAGCCCTTTGCAGGTATTTCGGATCCAAAACATGGCGAAGAGTATCCCCTCCACAGACTCGCAACTTACAGGGTGATCTTCCAGGTTCATAGTCTCATAGTTTTCCAAGTGAGCAAAATGTATACAAGTGTAAGATCTGAAACGTGGCTACTCATGGAAAATCCTTTGTCATTTAAACATTAGCATACTGCCGTGTTTTTGTGATTCTCACTCTTTTATCTCTTGACGATGTCTTAGAGTTAGTATCAGTATAAAGAGAGTTGCTCCATTTAAAATTACTGTAGATTGTGTTGTGTTTTAACTTATTGTGAGACAGTTTTGGATCCCAGGGAAGTGTTGTAGAAATAGTTAAGTTTCATTCACCAACTTCCCATATGTTAATATATTCCATAATCCTAGGGCAATTATTAAAACCAGGAAACTCACCAAGAAATGATAATATGAGGAAATAGATGTGTTTAACCTGGCTTGAACATTACAGAAAGGATATACATATGAAAACATCACACAGCGCTCCATAAATATATACAATTTTCATAGAAATTAGAAGCAGAAAAGACTGAGGGAATAGTTCAACGGGAGAGTGCTTGTGCAGCACGCTCAAGTCCCTACGTTCAATCCCCAACACTTAAAAAATACATATTTTTGTTAAAAATAAATTCACTTGTCACAGTCTAAGAGACACTCAAGCCTTGCCCATTTCCCCCGCTTGCTGCCTCTTTTCATTTACCCCGCAGTCCCAGCCAGGACCCTAGTTTGTGTTTTCCTTCTATCTCCCTTATCAGCGGACGCATCTGGTAATTCCTCAGTCTCTCCTTGTTGGTCAGGATGCCCATGGTTTTGCAGAACACTGGCCGCTTATTTCTTGAATTGGGCCCTTCCTGTGTCTTTGTTAGAGGGAGATTATTCATTACTGGGAAGGACAACCCGAAGTGGGGGGTTAATGTGGCGAATGAGGTTACCTTTGGTCACCTGGCTAAGGGGGCTCCTCACAGGATTCTTCACTGTAACTTACAGCGTACACTCCTGCATTAGGACTGAGTTATCTGTAACAGGGTTTCCCAACCTGGGCACTGACACATTGAACTAGATCGTTCTTGGATGTTGGGAGACAACGTGTGCGCATTAGGAGTTTAGCAGAAGCCTTGGCATATCCTCACCTTGCTGGAGGAGTGGCGACTAAAATCTGTGTCTTCAGATGCCACCAAATGCCCTTTGGGATGCTCAGCTGCCCCTGACCGAGACTCACAGATGCACAGGATAAATACCTAGAAGTGGGTCAAAGATCATTTTGCACACATGTAAATTATGTAGTTTTAAGTTACCTAGAACACAACACGAGACACACAGGAAAGCGCCCAGATCAGAAGTGCAGTTGTAATGGTTTTTCAATAATTGTGCAAGTATGGCCATGTGTGTGAAGTAAACTATCTCTTTTTGTAAAATCTTGGGATTTGTTCCCTGCCCCAATTGGTCTTTCCACTCCTAAACTATAAATAAACTTACTTCTGTGGCTTCTTTTACTTTTGTGAGTTTATATTTGTGTTGAACCCCTTAATACAACATCATTTAATGTGTGTGTGTGTGTGTGTGTGTGTGCCTGTGTGTTTGTGTGTGCCTGAGTGTGTCTGTGCCTACATGAGTGTGCAGGTATTTGTGGAAGCCAAAAGAGGGCATTGGTCCCTGCGAATGGAGTAATGAAGGGTTTGCTGCTGGGAATAAAACCCAGGCCCTGTGCAAGAACAGGACGTTTTCTGCGCCACCGTTCTGTCTCTCCAGACCCCAAGGCTTATTCTGCATCTCTGGATTTCCCAGTCTGCACCACTAATCACATCGTGCGCTCAGTGTTTACATGACCATAGCGTCATAAAATATTTTAATACACTGAACATGTGCTTTTCTACAAGTTTACGGGCGAATTATTCCATGTTTGTTTTCCCATGTGGTCTTCAGAATATTCTCATTTCGTTGGCAATTGTGTGATTATGTTAAATTCAATTCCATTCTTTTGCAAATTAACTCAGGGGAAAGTATGTCCTTGTGCATAACTCTGAACCATCCTGCAGTAACATCATGTTCCTCACAGGCTTCAGGATGTCTTCCCAACCCACCCTCCAGGGAACTGTTCATTTGTTTTTGTATAGACCGTACACATTTCCTCTTGCATTTGCTTCTTTTTTAAGTGAGGTCCTTTCTTCCATTTTATCACTGAATTGAGTATGTCTCGTATCATAAAGGGGTGCAGCCATCTTGTTAAATGAGCTGCCTGGATACTGTACGTATTCTGGTTGAATAATTTCATCTTTTGTTGCATAATACAATTTCCGTGTGATTATTTCGGGTGTAAGCTAGCCGGGTGGTGGGATGCAGCCTGCTCCTCCTTAGAAGATGATTCCTTTTACCTATCTACTAATATCCTTTCTGATCTAAGATAAAGTTGGCTATCCTTTTCTTCTTGGCTTTGTGGGGAATGCTTCTAATATTCCCTCATGAAATGGGTATTTATCAAGTCTAAAAAGTATTTATTTGCGTAAATCTTAAGCATTTAATAAGAATCGCAATTGGATTTTGTTAGATGTCTTTTTATTGTCCATGGGGAGGACAAGTAACTTCTCCTTTTTTAAAATAACTTTTGATGTGCATGTGTGTCTAGTACCCATGGATGCCAGTACCCATGGATCATGCCTAGTACCCATGGATGCCAGAAATGGGCATCAGATCCCACGACCTTGAGTTCCAGGTTATAATGCATTGTCATGTGAGTGCTAGGATCCAAACCCAGTTCCCATTCAAGAACAGCCAGTGCTCCTAACCTCTGAGCCATCTTTCTAGCCCGAACAGCTCACTTTTGAGTTAGCAATATGGTGAATTTTATTAACATATTTTCTAACCCTTAGCTATCTGAGTTCTGAAGTCAAATATACTTGGTCTTGGTATAATTCCTTCAAATGTGCTGGCAAGTTGTATTCTGAGTCCACGCAACACTTACTCACAAGTGAGTTTAGTATGAATGTTTTTCTTAATACTTATTCTGTTTGGTGTCAATGTTATATTAATTAGTGTTAAATAAATAAGGGAAACATGTTCCCTTCTCATGCTCTTAAATACTTTAAAGATGCTGGTGTTAGCTGCTCCTTAGAAGTTAAATAGAAAGTCCCTTTGAAAGCACTAAAAATCCAGTGGGGTGGCCATGGTATGGTGCTTCTCTAGGTGCTGTCCATAGTTCAGTCTCTAGGAGAGAGAGAGAGAGAGAGAGAGAGAGAGAGAGAGAGAGAGAGAGAGAGAGAGAGAGAGAGAGAGAGAGAGAGAACTAGTATGCTCATTGTGGTAACAAAACCCCAACAATAAGGACTTAAGTGGGGAGCACTCGGTCCTGCTTACGGGTGGAGGGAATTTGCTGTCGTGCTGAGCATGGTGGCAGGTGCTTGGAGACACCTGGTGATACTACATCCACAGTCGGAAGTGGAGCACAATAAATCCTCATTCTAGGAGACGGCATTTTCCACCTTCAAACAGTGCAACACTCAGCCAGCTTTCTCCTTTTTGATGCGGCACAACACACAACCCAGGACGGGTACTGCCCGCTTAAACAGCACAAGTATGATGATCCCTTACGGGTGTGCCAGAGGCGTGCTTTAGGTGATTCCAGATCCGCCAAACTGATAGTCAGATTTAACCATTCTGACATGTGCGAACTAGAGTTCAGAGGGCAATGTCAGCCTCAGAGGCTCACCACATTGTTGTTGTGGTGGTTGTTGTTGTTGTTGTTTGAGACAGGGTCTCAGTTTGTAGTCTTACCTGAGCTAGAGCTCCCTGTATAGACCAGGAGGAACTCAGGAAGATCTCCTGAGTGCTGAGATTAAAAAGTGTGAGACAACAATGCCCAGCTCCACCGTGTGTTTTGAGACAAGGTCTCTTCCTAACCCTGGATATTGTTGGTTCAGCTTAACTGACTGGTCAGCACACCCACAGACCTCCCAGCTCTGCCTCCCCAGTGCTGAGGTGACAGTCACAGCTGGTTTCTGGAGATCTAAAATTGGGTCTATGGTCACACCGCTAGCTCCTTACTGACTAAACCATCTCTCTACCCCACAGATAGGCTGAATGTCCGAGAATAGATCTGTTATTTTAGGCATTTATAGAAAAAAAATGGGTTTTATACATAAAATGAGTCAGGTGATCTCTGGTCTGCATTTTAATTATTTGTTCCTTCCCGATTCATGTTTTCTTCCCCCTTTCTTGAATAACTTAGCAAATGGTTTCTCTGGTTCACTTTTCCTACAGAGAACCATCTCTGTGGGCCTTTCTCTTGGGGAGGGGTCCTCTGCTTCTTAAATCATAAAATAATCACTTATCCTTATTTTGTTTTGATCTTTTTGGTGATATTGTTTGTGTTTGCAGTACTGATTGTAGAATCAGAGTTCTACATACTGAACACATATTCTGTCCACAGCCCCTTTTAACTGTACAAGACAAGGTCTTATAAATTGTCCAGGCTGGTCTTGAGCTCACTCAGTAGCCACGGTGGACCTTGAACTTGTGATCCTTCTGCCTCAGCCTCCAGAGCAACTGGGGTTGTGAGTTCTACATCCATTTTTTTTAATATTTATTTATTATGTATACAATATTCTGTCTGTGTGTATGCCTGAAGGCCAGAAGAGGGCATCAGACCTCATTACAGATGGTTGTGAACCACCATGTGGTTGCTGGGAATTGAACTCAGGACCTTTGGAAGAGCAGACAGTGCTCTTAACCTCTGAGCCATCTCTCCAGCCCCCAGGCTTAGTTTTATTCTGTGGGCTTTTGTTTGTTTGTTTAACAACAATTCCGTTTCAAGCATGTTAAAATGACTTTATTCTTATTATTGTTTTGGATTCTAAATATTTCTCCAACTGCCCCATATAGCTAATATGTCTCCCTGTCCACTATCTTCTTCACTAATTGCAGTTTGGATTATAGTTTTTCCTTTGGGCCAGATAATTGCCTAAAGGAAAATTTAGATTTTTTTTTGCACATGGCAAGGTTATTTATTCTCTAACTTTCTTTTAGAAATGTTTTAATTGCAAGCTGGGTGTGGTTGCCCATGCTTATGATCCAGGGACTGGAAGAGTGATGGGCTAGCCTGGCTACATAGCAATATGCCACCTCTAGAATAATTCTTACTTCATCATGCTGTGGTTTTCACTTCCACATTTTACTGAGGCAACTTTTTGTAAATATTCCATGACCATTAAAGATGTATCTTGGCATACTCGCTTTAAGAACCGGAGCACTGTCAGTTCTGTCTTGTTATGTTGTTTGTATCTCTTGCATTGCTACATGATTGTTTGGTTTGTTCTGGACTGAGAAAGGTCCATTAAATGACTGTGCTAACTTCTTTTTTGTTGTTGTTGTTATTTACCCTTTTAACCCAAGTCGGTTTTATTTAATAAGATTTAATATTATGTAATATTTGGGGGCACAGATACTAGATGACTGTTGAGGGTAATAGTTCTTTGTATCATTTCTTTGTATTATTTCTTTGTATTATTTTCTGGGTTCAAGTCTGACTGACATTAGCATTGTTGCTCTCCTTTGCCTTTATTTTGGCTTCTGAATCATGTTATGTGCCAGTTACACAGCATATTCTCGAGCTTTAGCTTGTGGTCCACTGTGAAGGTTTTGTCTTAGTAGACAAGGTTGGCTCATTTGTTGCTATGTCAGATGATTCTGGTCCTAGGTTCAGTTTTCTTCTGGATCTTTCTTGCCTCTCTGTTGTGTTTTCCATAGAAGAGTCTTTCCATTGATTCCTCTGCCGCACACTGTATATACAATTAATCCTCCATGTTTTTATTCTCTAGACAGTTAAAAAAAATCTCTCATCTTTGATGTTTGGAATAGTGCTAAAAAAAAGTATATCTGTGTTAGTTCACTATCGTTTCTTAACAAATTCCCACAAAATATGCTTGCTTAAAACAAAACATTTCTTTAAGATCATGAGGGTTAGAGATAAAGACATCACTCAGCTAGGCCATCCATGTCTCAGCGATTTTACAAGGTTACGGTGAGGGCAGAGGTCTGGTCTGGAGTCTCATTTGAAGTTCAGCTGGGGGAGTGTTTGTTGCCAGGCTCACTGGCTCACTGGGTAATTGTTGGAAGTTCCTTACCCCTTGTAGGCTGTTGGAATAAACGCCAAAGTTTCACATTGTCTAGCTTGTCAGGCTGGCCTCGGTTTATCGTAGCTTGCCCTTTTCCAGCATGACAGCTAGTTCGACCAAAGAAGACAAACCAAGAAAACAACCGGAGAGCCTTTACAGAGGGCGGATCATAGTGTTTTATGAACTAAACATGATGTCACATCTTGCCATTTGTGCTGCGTTCTGTGGGTTAAAAGTGAGTCGGAGGCAAAGAAAAATGACGGCCATGGTCATCTGCAAAGATGAACGTGGAAAACAGTGGCTTCACCCTCTGCCTCCACTTCAGGGAAGTCATGAGGAAGAGGCTTCCTCTAGAAAACAATGTAGCAGCTAAGGCCACGGAAGTGTTAACAGCATAGCTCTCAACTCCTACAGACACGCTAAGAAAAAGAGCAAGTACGGGCTGTCCAGTACTGCTGGGGAGCCAGCAGCTGTGTGGTTCTTATGGACATGGTGCCCCCTGTGTGGTTCTTATGGACATGGTGCCACCTGTGTGGTTCTTATGGCCATGGTGCCACCTGTGTGGTTCTTATGGAAATGGTACCACCTGTGTGGTTCTTATGGACATGGTGCCACCTGTGCGGTTCTTATGGCCATGGTGCCACAGGTGTAGCCCATAGGACCTGGAAGTGCCTGGAGAAAGGGGAAGGTGATGAGGAGGAGAATAATGAAAGCAGTGAGAACAATACCAATTTTGACTACGCATGCTTGAGAAGCCATCCTGGAGAGTCACTGCCAGTGGCCACACCTGGGTCCAAGGCTGCCATTCCAAAACCTCCTGTGTATTACTCCCCTTTTTAAAGACAAAAACAAAACTGCCAATCTGGCTCCCAACACTAGAATTTTTTTTTACCTTGGCTTGAAATGCGTGCTATCCAGATCCCACCATAGTCTCCTGTTGTCATCATGAGCCATCTGCTCTGATGTCAGGGATCATTTGCCTTGTTTCTGCCTTTGTCATAATACAAATTGTATTGACGCCGACATTCCTGATGTCTTCATAGACCCTATATTCAGATTTCTTTCCAGTATATTCTTAGGAGTGGAATTATAAATGTGACAGTGTACAATGCCTGTGACAAATATGGATGGATACTTTTCCAAAGTTGTTCAAAAAGTTCCTGTTGGCTACGTCCTTGTCAAGAAGTGGAATTCATGCTGCACAGTGGTCATGTATGCCTTTAATCCCAGGAGGCAGAGGCAGGCAGAGCTCTGTGAGTTCAAGGACAACCTGGTGTACAGAGTGAGTTTCAGGACAGCCAAGGCTACAGAGAGAAACCCTGTCTCAAAGAGAAGGAGGAGGGAGAAAAGGAAGAGAGGGGGGAGGAGGGGAATTCTATATACATTTTCAGTGTATATAGAAATATCTAAAGATGATCTTAATTTGCTTTTACCTGATGGCTGAAGAGGTTTCCGCATATTTTCATATGCTTAATTGCCATTTAAATATCATATGAAATACTCAAGTCTTCTGCTCATATTTTCATGAATATTTTTTCTTATTTGACCTTTAGTAGAATAAAGTACTAGACACACTTTGTTGGTTATATGCATTGCCAATACCTCACCCCATCTATTGCAAACACTCTCTCTCATAGTTTTATACTTGCCATTTAATAAACGAGCTCCTCGTTTTCATGGAGTATAATTTATTTGTGTTTTCTTCCCTCCTTTATTGTTGGTACTTTTGTGTCCTGTTTCAGAAGGCTTCGCCTAACTGCCAACTCTTTGATAATTAGGGAGGTTTCATGAGAAAGCCCTGTGCATAAAATACACAATAAACAGTTCACCCCACCTCCTTCCTCTCTCCCCTAATGTGGTCATTTATTTCTCCTGACCCCAAGCACGCCTACCCCTAATTACGCTCCTGAGTCTGCTCTGCCTTGTGACCACGTGTCTGAACATCGCTGCACCAGTCTGGAAGAGCTCTGAGGTGAAAGTGCAAGGAATCAAACATTTAATGAGGTGCAGTCATCTTAATGGGAGCAGCTGTGCTGCACTCAGGGGCTCTCTCATCTTCTTACCGTTCCGTGGAGGGGTGAACAGTCACGGGAACGTGTAGACTTTGCAAACCTCACTGTCACCTCCCCGTGCCGTGCTGCAGGGGATCCCTCATGTTACCTGAAGGGCACCAGCTATCCACTGGCCACACAGTGGAGGGCAAGGTCTTCCCATCCCAGCTCAGGCTTCTTAGCCTCAATTGGGTCTGGCATCCTGGAAGCGCTGTGTCTTTAAAAGCGCCGTAGGAACATCTGTTTCCAATTTTCAGGCCATGCTCATGGTGAGGATTTGGGTGCAAGTAGTTTATGTGGGAAGCAATCCCAGAAAATACCGAGAGGGGCCATCTACAGGGAGAGAAGTGCAGAAAGGTGCATTGATGGGTGTAACTCATCAGTGGCCTTGGGCAATGGGACTGTCCCACTAGGACCCCTGAGCAACGTGTAGAAGATAGCTCAGAATCCCTCTCCCTGTGAAACAGGCTCAGCCAGCCCCCATCTCATATGGTTGTTGGTCCTGTCTGCTCACAAGTCCCTTGAGGAGGAAGAATAGTCATGCCTGCCTTGGTAATTTTGATAATTCATCTCATTCTGACCTCTCTGTCAATGGCCAAACATCTTATTGATTACAGTTGGGAGTCTGTCCTTTTAGACGCCTAGTCCTATTGTAGTAGAATTGCTTTCATTCTCTGTTTGTGGGTGTTCCAAGTTTTTCTAGGTAAAATACTGTAATAATTTATGCCCAGCTCAGCAGACGTAGAAGCCAAGCAGGGAGAATAGAAGGCTACTTCTGCACGTTGGCCTCACATTTCTGGCCACCATAATAGCGGCTTACACCCCCACCTCTCTCACCGTCCAACACACTCACCTAGGACCCGTGCCACGGAGCTACCTCTGGTGAAGTTAGGCTAGGGCTGTCTCTTGGAGGCTTTGCCAGCCCGTGACCATCGGCTGCATCCCTTGCACTAAATGGAAAGGACCTCCCAGAATTCCCTGAGTTTGGAACTCCTGAACTCAGTCCCTTGAGACAAGCCTTCCAAAGAGTAAATGCAAGAATTCCACTGAGCCGAATAAGCCACTCAGCGTTTTAGATTCCCAGACTCGATCCTCCTTGCTCCCCATGTGTTTCAAATCCCAAATCTGAAGAGCGATTGCTCCATGCATCTGACCCCCCCCCCCCCCGTGACATGCTTCTGGGCGTTCTCTTGGGGCACTTATGGTTGCTTCTCTTGTCCTGCAGCATCTGATGTGCGCTGGGCTGTGGTGTCTGGTAGAGGGAGATACATCCTGCAAGACCAAGCTGGACCCTCCTCTGGATGGCACCGAGTGTGGGGCAGACAAGGTAACACCCGGTTTCTAGCAGCCCTGTCAGGCAGCCTCACGCCTTGTGGGCGCTGAGCTTCTCTCCTTGTGGAAGGCAGTGTGCACTCTGCTGAGGAGCCCCAGAAACACCCTTGAGCACTGTAGGAATGCCCATGGAGCCCACTGCATGTGCACATGTCTACACTACCCCTAGTTTCTTACAGAGCCACAAGAATCAATCATTTCCTTGATTTTTTTTTTTAATGAAATGAACTCTTTGTCACACAAGTGAATTTTCTTAAAAGGAATGTTATAAGTAGGGATTAACAGAAAACCAATTCATTTGCCCTACATTGATGAGAATCATATTGTTGGACTCTAGCTGATCCCTTATGAAGGAGTGAGACTATAATGTTTGAGGGAAGTAGGCAGGACCTGCAATCACACAATTTTCTCTTTAGTCAAACTTGCAAGCCTTCCTAGTTTGATGTTTCCTCCACCCTCCTCCTTCTTACTCTCCTAACCCCTTTCCCTGCTCCCTCCTCTCCATCCCCTCCTCCTCTTCTCCTTTTCCTTGCTCTTCCCTTCCTTTCCCCCTTCTTCTCCTTCCTCCCTCTTCCCTCCTCTGCATCTTCCTGTCTTTTTCTCCTGTTCTTTTTTTTTTTTTTTTTTTTTTTTTTTTTTTTTTTTTTTTTTTTTTTTTTTTTGGTTTTTCGAGGCAGGGTTTCCCTGTAGTTTCTAGAGTCTGTCCTGGAACTAGCTCTTGTAGACCAGACTGGCCTCGAACTCAGAGATCCACCTGTCTCTGCCTCCCGAGTGCTGGGATTAAAGGCGTGCGCCACCACCGCCGGGCTTCCTGTTCTTCTTTTGTGTCCCTCTTGAGGTAGAGCCTCTGTATATAGCCCAGGCTGCCCTGCAATATGCTGTATAGACCAGGCTATCCTTAAACATGTGATTTTTCAAGGCTTTCCCCTCACAGATGCTGGGATTTCATGCCTTTTACCACCGTTCCTGGCTGATTGGGAATCTTGAAAAAGTTTTCTGCTATTGTTTTTTGTTTTGTTTTTGTTTTTAAAGGGGATCTATAGTTTTTTGTTCTGATGTTCTGCTTAGGAAGCACCGGATCATACACTTTGGGAAATCTGTTTTAGAGATTGACTTTCTTTTACCCTCAGAAAGAACTCTGTGCATCTACCCACAGCTAAACCCCTCACCGCCACCACTAATCTGGCTAGCCAAGATGGCGTCCGTTTGTGGTGCTCCTCCTGTCTCAGCCTCCCACACGCTGACTGAGTTCAGAAGCCTGCACCACCACACCTGACTTTTTCTAAGAACTAAGCCCAATCCTGAAGCTCTGGCCTCAGATCCTGAAAACGTTGTCTTCTGGAGAGAAATACACATGCATTATTCAGCATTTACACACCCTTGGTTCTGTTCACATGCCATGAATCCGTCCTTTTCTTGAGAACTTAGAAAATCTCCATAGAGCACATTTCCTGGAAAAATCCGTGGCTTCAAACTCCAGGCAGATTAGAGGCACCAAGCTGAGCAAGCGTTAACAAACATGCACACCCTGAACTATTCCACTTCCGTGGAAATTTCAAAATAGATTTTGACACAAAAAGGGAAGCAAGCAGTCCTTTGGGGGTACAAGTGGCTTTGCTGAGTGTGGCCCCTTTGTGTGTTTCAGTGGTGTCGGGCTGGGGAGTGTGTGAGCAAGACGCCCATCCCTGAACATGTGGACGGGGACTGGAGCCCGTGGGGCACCTGGAGCATGTGCAGCCGAACGTGTGGGACAGGAGCGCGATTCCGGCAGAGGAAATGTGACAACCCCCCGTAAGTTCCCCTCATGCCCTACTGCAAGATGCACCCCATTCTGCGGGTCTTTTCTTGATGCCAAGAATTGTATTGTAACGGGAAACAGGATAGTAAGGTTGAGTTTGAGGGCCTTGTGTGCCGTGCCATCTTGACTTTGCTAGAACTCTCTCTGAGCACAGAGACGCAGTAGAGTCCCAGGGCAAGTTGGCTCTACTATCCCTTGCTTGGCTGTGGTATAAAGACTCCCTGGGCTTGCCTGTGTCATGGTCTACTTAGTTGAGGGTCATTCCCAGAAAGCCTGGAGACCTTCCAGAAGAGGAGGCTGACCTTCAACTTGCTGTTCACAGATTTAGGAGCAGATAGTGCATGTGTCTGGAAGTATCTATGGATTCGGTGTTTGTTCAGCTAAATCATTTTCACCTTTTCTCCTAAAACTATTTGACGGAGAAAAAAAAAAACTTTTGTGTTTTTCTAAATTCCTTTTCATGGACTATGATACACCAAGACCCTTCCTGTTCACCTCAGGTCATTGGCTCTGGGAAACTCAGGGATAGATGTTTATGCTCTGTTGTAATGATTACATCCCCACGGGTCTTCTCCTTCTCTGAGCTTGCCCGCTTTCCAGCATTCCCTTTGACCATCTGCTTTCTCTCTTGACTGTCCTCAGTCATACCCCATCTGTTTGGAGAGTGAGAAAATGATAAATTAGGTCTAAACGTGAAATGGTTTTCCGCAGCAAAGTCGTGTTGATGAGTAATTAGCAGATACCTCTTGGTGGTAAAAAGCTCCCTCTGCTCAGGCTGCGTAGTTAAATCATGGGGCACGTCACACAGTGGATGCCGTTACTATCCCAGGTGATGCCGAGGACCAACCAAGCCTGGGACCCTTCTTCATAAGGAGAGCTGACATCTATAGTTTAGTGGGTGGCAGTCACATGGTGTTTTCAGTAGAGCTGTAACAATCGGCATTGTGCAAAATGTCTTTGTCTATGAAGATACAGCTGGATGTCGGGCACACAGTAGGTGTTTAAGCTGTTGGGGATGACTTTCTCAGCACACAGTAGGTGTTTAACCTGTTGGGGATGACTTTCCTACCTAAAAGCCTGGATGACATCTTACCAGTGGGGGATTTGATTAAGACTTTCACCCGAGTAGTGAGAAATGATTGAAGGGAAGGCCATTTTTTTTAAAAAAAAAATATGATTCAGTTCAAAGTAATAGCTTGGGCTCCCTAAGGAGAAGTGTGGATTTAGATTCATACAGCTGAGGTTTGGGCCCCAGCTGTTGTGGTCATTGGCCTTTGACCTCAGAGAAGACCCTTCTGTTCCCTAGGCCTTAGTTTCCCTTATTAGAGACTGGCATATAAGAGGAGGAAGAGCCAAAGGTGAACACTGGCCCAGACCAGTCTTCAAACCCAATCACAGTCCTTACCCTACAGCACCTGGCAGCTTTCACTGGTGCCACCTGGTAAACATTGTAAAAATTTGTGGGATAGGCCTATAAAGCTGTTGGAATTTCATAAGGGGTCCTTGTCATCATTAGCATTAATTAGCAGAAGAACCAGGATGAAACCAGCCTCCTTGTCCTGTCTACCTCTGTCTACCTCACAGAGCTGTATTGCAACTCAGTGCAGGGTGGGAAGGGCTTGTATGGGGTACAGAAGACTGTCCTGGGTGCTCTGTGGTTAGAGTTCGTGAGTACTGGCCTCCTTCGGCATATCGCAAACGTCAGCTCATATCAGGTGCTACCCAATAGACATCACCCAGGGAGCCTTTAAAATGTACAGAATCCCCTCCATCCTGACATGCTGGGCAGTTTGGTTGTGTTGTTTATGCGACCCCGTACTTGTTCTCATCGCACAGTGTTCCAGTGCTGGGAAAACGGATGAGGCCACTGTTTTGAGAGACCAGTGTTTTGCTTTTTGTCTTGCCGTGGTATTAGCCAAGATTCCCTGCGGGAGACAACCTGCGAAGAAGACTTTGGGGAGCTTTGTGGCTTCCCACCGGGGCTGGTTCCCTGTCGCCAGCCTAGCTGCATCTTGACCTGGTCTGTGCTTTCCTTAAGACTCCCCAGTTCCTAGAACGGTGCACCCTCTCTGGCTTGCCCTGCTGTGAGGTTTTATGCGTTGGGACTCTGGACCAGTCCCTCCAGATCCAGTGACCCTAGAAGATGAAGTGCTCACAAAATTTTCTTTCATTTATCTTCATTATCAACCAGCACCTACCAGACCCGACTTGTACCGAGCCCCTCACCCCCAGCCTGTCACTGCCATGAATTATATCTCTTGTTCAGCCTCCTGTGTTTTATCACTGAGGATTTGGGAGAACTGAGAAGACAGCCACATGGACAGCCACAGGCTTGTGGGGTCTTCACACATTGGTATTAGGCAGAGGCATGCCTTCTTGCCAGTCTCCTCTGGCCCAGTGGTTGTCCTTCTAATGGATGCTTTTACAACTAGATGCTTTCAGTAAGAATTGCCTGTAAGTAAAGATTGCTAGGCATGGGTTTACAGTGGCGAGCAAAGACTGATAAAACCCTGCCCTCCTGCCCATGATGCCGCTGCCCATGTGTCGAACTGGATCCCTTGTAAGCTCCACTCTCCTCCCTGCTCACTTCTACCCCTTCATGTGCGTCACCTCCATTACTGCCTTGCTCAAGGACACAGCCGGTGTCCGTGGTTACCCTTTTGTCTCCTTTGCAGCTCTTTATTACAAGTCTGGTGACTGGGGCCCACAATTACCATGTATCAATTCCCCAAGGCATTGTGGAACGCATGGGCTCTGTGGTTATTAGCCAGGCAGGTCTATGGGAGAGGCATCCTTTTCATCCCCACTGTGAAGTTATAGAACTCAGTCAGGCAGCAATCAGATGAATTGCACCAGGCCGTACAGGTGGCTCGTAACCAATTGGCTTGGTAGTTCCTCTAGAAAAGCAAAACCACAAAATCAAGGCTATCCACATGGTTGGTTCCTCTGTGAATGCCTGAGCAAGAATGTGTCTCCTGCATTTGTCTTAACTTCCAGTGGCTCTGGTGGCCTTTGTCCTCCCTGGCCTACAGACTGTCTACCTGCCCTTTCACAGAGTATCTCCACCTTCTCTTAATCCAGGCCCCTGTAGGGTGAGATGTTCTCAATTTAAGATCTGAAATGCATCTCCTACAACCCTTTTTAAGGATGAAGTCACATTCTCATGTTCCAGGCCTGTTGTGGGAATTTGGCCATCCGGTCTAATGACCAATAGAATGGAGTGGGTTGGCCCGATGGACATGGTTTTCTCTGGGGATACTTGACTCCTTAAGAAGGAAGGGAAGAGGGTCACAGCGCTCTTGCTCTTGGCCCTGGAAGACTTCCTGATGCTACAGCTTGGTGACCTGGTCCGGAGATTTCCCCCCATCCTTCCCTGGCTTCATTCTGTATTTGTGAATGTGTTATTTCATCCCTTAATAAATAGTCCTGATCCAAGACTTCTGTGGATCACAGTTCACAGGCCAGTGTGCCTTAGGCCACCCTTCACCTCCTCTTACCTTAAAAGCATCTTGTCCGGAGGCTGGAGAAATGGCTCAGCAGTTAAGAGCACTGCCTGCTCTTCCAAAGGTCCTGAGTTCAATTCCTGGCAACCTCATGGTGGCTCACAACCATCTATAATGAGATTTAGTGCCCTCTTCTGGCCTGCAGGCATCCACACTGACAGAATATTGTATACATAATAAATAAATAAATATTTTATTTAAAAAAAAAAGCATCTTGTCCACTCTTCAACCCACAATGATCCAGCCCAGAGCCTTCAGCAGTACTCTCTCCTGGCCCTACTTCTTATCCTCAGCGAAGCCCCTTACACTCCTAGTGTTGCTTTGTCTCTTATGTCTCAACTTGGCTCATTTTTCTGTGTTCTCATCGACTTTGGAGCTTCACAAAGGCCTAGGGCAGGCTCCACCTTCCCTTCCCTGACTACAGCAGAACCGTGGCTCAATAAAACATGCTGGGATGTCTCCTCGCCCATTTTCCCAGGAGAAGCAATCTTTCTGCCCTTCCCAGGCCTCCATGACATATCCCTAATGTCTCTTTTCCATTCAGAAACTCAAAAATAAACGGAAACCGTCAGGTCAAGTAATAGATCCCCGATAAGCCCCCCTACCGTATAGAGTCTTGGATGTTCTAAAAAGCCAGGCTATATTGTCACTCACAGCCAGAAATGCCCAAGAATAACCTGAATATGTCACCCTAGTCTTGCCTGTTTCAACTTAGAACATGTCCTGGTTTTGCTCCTCTAATATCGACCCCTTGGCAGTCAGTCTGATCATTCGCTGTGACCATTCAGCTCCGTTCGCTGTTGGGAATGGGAGCCACTCGCCCTGTCTCCTTGGGAAATGTTCTACAAGAGACCATCCTATCTTCCTGGAGCCAACCAGGTGAGGAGAAAAACCCAGTCAGACTTTGGGCAGGTGGAGCCGCAGCAGGCCTGGGGTTTCCTGAAGCAGCTGGGTCAGCACTGCAGGCAGTGAGGGCTTGCAGCACAGGGCCCGATCTTGAGCAATGCTTCTGCGGTGACTGTTACAGAGTACAGCTGATCATGGCCTCCGCGCCAAGTTCTGACCAAAACAGCATCCTCTCTGTCTCACCCCTTAAATCAGACAGCTCGCTGCCTTGATATTTCAAGAGGCTGGCCAGAGCTCGCTGCTGTGAACAGCTTGGAACGCTCCCCTGGGCCTCTCCCTGTGGCTTTCTCTGCACATCCCTGGCCCCTTTCCCTCTATTCTGCAGCTGGTTTAGTCACTGTCCAAAGATACTGGCAAGAGAGTTCCCCGTCACCCCACCCTTCTTTCCGAGTCCTGGTTTTTATAGTTATTGGTGTTTTTACTTCGCAGTGTACACACAGGGGGAGTCATCCATGTTTTGTTTTGTTTGTTAATGTTGATTTTCTTTAGTTCTTAGATTTTTATTTTATGTACATTGGTGTTTTGCCTACATGTATAGCCATGTGAGGGTGGTGGGTCCCTGGGAACTGGGGTTACAGACAGCTGTGACCTGCCATGTGGCTGCTGGGAATTGAACCCGGGTCCTCTGGAAGAACAGCCAGTGCTCTTACCATCCATGTTTTGATACCAGCTTCCTAAGTTTATTTTTTTTCTACCATTGTGTGTTGTTGTTGGTCAGAGTTAGTGGAAAATTCATCTCTATTTTGGCTTCTAAGGCTGAGTGAAAGGGGAAGGGCAGAGAGGAAGGCTCAGGTGCTCGTGTGTAAAGAGCCATCTCTGCCCCAGCACTTGCAGGATGCAGTGAAGAGCAGAGGGGAGGAGCTGGTGCATCAGGACCCCTGCAGCATTGCCACCCCATGGCCACAACAAGGGCTGAGGGAGCAGTCAGTTTCTCAGTGCTCAGTGGAGGGAAAGACAAAGCAGAGTTCTATGACTGTGCTTGGCGTTGCTCACCCAGTGAGAGCCCACCCGTGGGTTTTCAGTGTCAGTGACCTGGACTTTCTATGGGTTCTTTATTTTTTTAAAAAAAAAAAAAAACAAACTGAGTTGTCTACTCTTAGCAGCAGTTACACTCGAGGCTCAGATACTATTCAGAGAGACCTCAACATTAGAATCATTGCTTCCCCCAAGACGCACCAGCTGGCTCCTCCTCTTCTAGCCTACGTGAATTTGTATGTCCTGTCCTTCCCGAGCACGAGCAGACCTTCCAGCGCCTCATCTACCTGATCTCCCGTCTCCTTACGTCTGCTGGCTGTGGTGCAGTGAGCATACCCTAGCAGGAGACCTGGAGGAGCCTGGGGAGCATCAGAGGTGAATGAAATTTGCCTTTTTGTTCACACCTGTTCCTCCTCAAAACCCCACTTCCTCGGTCTCATTTTTTTGTTTTCCACTGTGGACATTCTGGTGGCCATGTCTCTTAGGGTGTGGGCTCCACTCACCAGTGGTGAAGCTGAGCATCTATATGTCTCTCCCTTGGAAGACCTTTTCCTACGCAGCACCTGATCAAAGCCATTTTAGTTTATCTCTATCTAATTGTCAACTGTATTAATTTTTAGAAGGTCTTGAAAGATGACTATTTAGTTGTTGAAAGATTCACATGAGGTATGTATCTTTTTACGTTTATGTATAGTCATGTGTGCAGGTGCATGTGTGTAGATGTGTGTCTATGAACATGCCTGTGAAGAGCAGAGGTTGACATCCAGTATCTTCCTTGATTGCTCTCCCCCTTATGTTTTAGGTAGGGTCTCTCAATTAAATCCAGAACTCAACAGCTCAACTTACTTCATTAGCTTTCTTGCTTTTGGACTCCCGTCTCTGCCTCCCAAGTGCTGGGATGACAAATGGGTTTCCATGGCTACCTAGCATCTGTGTAGGTACAGGTGTAGGTCCAAATTCTGGTCCTTATCCTTATGGCCATAAATCATCTACACAGCCCCTCGTGCCCCAGCCGTCTCTGTGTCAGGCCATCCTTTGACACCTGATAGGTAGTTCTGTATTGCTTCTCACTGTTAGATACCATACAGAGTTACCATCTGTAACTCACACTGCTAAATAGTTATCCCTCCCCAATTGGATCTTTGGTTTCTGCATCTGAAGGACATGGTCAATAATTTCTGATTTCTGCTCAGACTGTTTTCTGTGTATCCTCAGGTCCTTACTTTAGAGTAAGATTTGAACTTGCTGGAACCTCCCTGCCACACAGCCATTGTGCCTATACCGTAGAACCTATAGACCTGGGTCTTCTACTTCTCTGAAGGAAACCTAGTTAAAGGATGTGGACCCACTATCCGCTCTCAAAGGGAATGCCTATCCTATTATGACCTCTGTTGTTTTTACTCTCCTCATTGTTGCCGTGTCATGCTGGGTTCTTGTTGTTTTTATCTTCCTGGATGTGTTTTGGTTTTATCCACCCTGAATTAGCTTCAGAGGACCTCCAGTGTGAACAAGAGTCCCAGCCCACGGCTTCACACCCACTGCGTGTGGATCCAGCCTCTCCTCCCTGCCCTTGCTGACCCAGCAAAACAGCTCCCAAAGTCCAAGCCCCTATATCTATGACTTGGGTTTCATCCAGGCAACCCAGCCTGGGATACTCCGTAAATCCAGTCCCACTTGTTTCGTGTTCCACAGAACTCCTTTCAGGAAGCTGTTTACAGACTCTGCCCAGCCACACCCTCCCGTAACCACTCTCTCTGTCTATCTATGCCATGCATGAAGGATGTGCTTTTCTAATGGTTACAGAATCACTATACATGCAGGAGGGTCCCTTCAGTGTCCTGGCTAGGTCTAGATAGTCTCTGTGGCTGCCACCCCTCTCATCTACTGGGATACTGAAACCATGAGTAATATCAAAATCTATACATGCTATGCTTTTTCCTATACATCTAGGCTCATGAGAAGTTTAACTTAAATTTAGGCACAGGAAGAGGTTAATAACCATGATAAACAAAATAATCACAACTATTTGCCATAATAAAGGCATTAAAAACTTATGAATAATTTATTTCTGGCATTTCCCATTTTATATTTTTAAACCGTGTTTGATTGTCTATAAGTGAAACAACAGGAAGCAGAGCTGTGAGTTGAGAAACCACCATATTGAGGAGCTAAACATGAAGAGTGGGGGACTATGTGATCCTGCCACATGTGGTGGAGGGATTACCTGGGTAGTGGACCATGTAACTAATTGGTCAGTCTTCCTCTTTTTCCCATGTTGGTCAAAATAACAATTCTGATTATTTTTAATCAAGGCTTTTCTTGCTCCTTGGGAGAGATAGTCAAGACCCAGAGGGCCCATGGAAGATGAATATTAGCTTCCATCACACTAAAGGATGAAGTGGACCACAGTGAGCTACAGTTTACCAGCCAGGAATCTACAAGCTTTGACATACACTCCCGCATTTCAAAATGGTTATTGATGACAGTTGTAGCTGTCTAGATGGAGACAGGTTCCTGCGTTATGGATGTAGGAAGATTCCTGGAGCTTCCCACACTGACTTCTCTCTCGTTCTCCACCTCTCATTTCTCCTCCTCCTCTCCTTCCCCCACCCTCATGCCCGTCATTCTAAGGTGATCACTCATGACGTACTTAGTTCAGTCTGAGGGACAGACACAAACTGACATCACTGGAGACCCCAACGGGTAACATGGCCTCCAGGGATCTTCCAAGATCGACTTCCCGGCTCCTCACCTTTGTCATGTACTCAGCTCAGTTCAATCTGCTGCTTATTGAGGTCCACCCCAGGCTCTGTCGGAGGCCGGTAGAGAAGGGCCTGAAGAAGGGGCTTGGCTCACCGTTCCTCAAGCCTGATTAATATTACACAGCATAGGCCGGGCGGTGGTGGCGCACGCCTTTAATCCCAGCACTCGGGAGGCAGAGGCAGGCGGACCTCTGTGAGTTTGAGACCAGCCTGGTCTACAAGAGCTAGTTCCAGGACAGGCTCCAAAGCCACAGAGAAACCCTGTCTCGAAAAACCAAAAAAAAAAAAAAAAATTACACAGCATAGCAGAGGCCCAAACAAGAGGTTGAGAATTTCAGATGGAAAGGAAAGTAGAATGGAGTGGCCTTGGTGAGAGAGGTAATAAGAGGGAGGGAGGCAGGGAGCTAGATGGGAGGAGGAGGGGAATTCTGTTCTGGGAGAGGATGTACATGAGACAGGCATTTCAAACACTCATATGATGCAATGGGATGCTGCTTCCAGGGTTCAGCATCTAGGAGGTCTCTTACATCATCTGGTGCTCAGGATGCCTCTATGAGAGCCTGCTAGGGGTACCACAGCACACTCGCATGGATCTTAAACAACAGATCTTTTTTTCTCATAGTTTGCAAAGCTAAAGTCTAAGATCAAGGGGTCAGCATGGTTGGTCCCTCTCTCCTAGCTTCTAGTGACTTGATAGCACTATCTGGTGTCCCTTGGGGTATAGAAGCTTGGCCAAGATCTCTGCTCCCCTTTTCTCATAGAGTATTTTTTTTTGTGCAGCTGTCTATATTGAATTTTTTTAATGTTTCATATGTATTTAGTGTGTGCATGTGTGCATATGTGAAGGTGCCAGTGCAGAGGTCAGAGGATAACTTGCAGGAACCAGTTCCCTTGCTCCTACCACGTGGGTTCCAGGGATCAAATGTAGGCCATCAGGCTTAGCAGCAGTAGCCTTTGCCATACTCCCCTGTAACCCTATCTCGGTTAACTGCATCTGCAATGACTCTATTTCCCAATGACGTTACCATTCTGGGGCACTGGACGAGGGTAGGATTTTAACATACAATTTAAGGAGGGAGGACATGGTTTAGCTTGGAACAGCTTGCCAGAAGATGCATGTTATGGCATGCATCCCCTCTTGGTCCCTAGTCATAGGACCTTACCTATTACCTTGAAAGTGTGGCTTTGGGGTCCAGTCCCTCTTTGTTCCTTCTATATTGCTTTGTGATACAGAAATCCATCCTGTGCATGCTTGTTACCTGATCCCAGCATCCTTGGGAACATGGTGTGAGCTTATGTCTAACTTCACATCTCATCACTCCTCCGAGGGGTACCTGCCTGGCGTTCTAGGCAGAAAACAGAACCCAAGGTCCACCTGTCAGATGCCATTGGTCCTTTAAAGGAATGGCCATCTCTTCCCTTGAGCCTGCCTCATGACCCCTTGAAGGACCTTCAGTTTGTATAATTTCCCCCACCTTCTCTCCTCTAGGGTAAGGAACTATGCAGCATTTATAAGGCTGACCAGGACCCATAAGGGGCCTTTCCTTCTGCCTGGCGTGTTGTTCCTAAGGAACCTTGCAGACCAGGAGCATTGACCTCATCTGCTTTGCCACGTGTTTTTATAGCTTTGTTGTGACAGAGCTGTACCCGTGGCTGCTTCTGTACCAACAGCAGTTGCCGCGGTGAACTGTGTGGCTCAAAACTGCTTATTCTAGGGTCATTAACTGAAAAGGGTCATTGATCTCTTGGGTCGACTTTTATAAAGACCTATGCCACTCTCGGTTCTTCTAGCTTTCCTCTAAAGGCATGATCAGAGGGTGGTCTGTGAACATGATGAATGACAGAGGGAGGGAAATAAGCTTTCGCATACTTGGTTTGAGAGTACAAATGAAGGTAACAGGCATGTGAGTGTGTAAATGCCCACGGTGCGCAGTTTTGTCTTTTATGTTGAAGTTCAATAAAAAGCAAGTCATTGCATTGTATCACCATGACCTTGGTACCAAGGAGATGATGGAAGCCTTGAGCTTGTTACCATGGAGATGTGTGGAAGTCATGAGCTTATCTAGGTCAGAGTCTCTCAAGGACACCTTGGGCCCTCTCAAAGAAGCTAAGCAAAGCATCCTGTGGCCAGCCCGGCCAGCATCCCGTCACTCTGCCTTGATGCGCCTTAGATATGTGGACTCTGAACAGCCAGTGAACACAGCCCGTTCTCTAGAACTGCTCACCAGCCAGTCAGTCTAGACATGACACCTAGGAATCCAGGTCACAGTATTGACCTCATACTTGCCCTGGTCAAGGTGGCAGAGCTGGGACTTAACTGGCCAGTGTTCAGAGACTGTGTGTGAGCGAATTAATCACCCCAGTTATTAAAAAGTAGATGATAACTATTTATTCTTTTCTCCTAAAACTTGACAACTTCTAGAACATATCAAAGAGTTTTTTTAAAATATCTTCATTGTAATGAATCATTTTAAGTATCAAATTTTGCGGGGGGGTTATTCAAGGTTACACATGACTGAGTCTTCAATTCAGATGGAAGATAAAGCTTATCAGTCTCGCCAAGCTTATACTCATTGTACCCTGCTTTCAGATGATCTTTACTTCCAGTCCTTTGGTGCACTTTTTCTGCTGACTCACGTGATCATGCCTCTGGTGTGGGACTGGGGTTCCCCAGATGTGGTCTAGAGGAGAGACCCCGTTGTTCTGGCAACCTTTCCCACCATCTCCTAGTGAAAGTTCACCATCCTCTGCTGTTTCCACCAGCCAGCTGGTTAACACAGATCTTCTTCCTTCTAGCCCTGGGCCTGGAGGCACACACTGCCAAGGTGCCAGCGTAGAACATGCCGCCTGTGAGAACCTGCCCTGCCCCAAGGGTGTGCCCAGCTTCCGGGACCAGCAGTGCCAAGCCCATGACCGACTGAGCAGCAAGAAGAGGGGCCTGTTGACGGCAGTGGTGGTCGATGGTAAAGGCCCTTCCTTTCAATGCAGCCTTCTCTACCTCCCCACCCCAAGAACTGTATAACCCACTTAAGGATGCTCATGACCCTCAACTCCCATCCCAGTTCTTCCAAGAACACTCCTGTCCTCTTGGTCCAAGTTAGCCATGGCCCTACTCCTGCAGTAGTAGACCTGAATACTAACAACTTGAGATCTCCCGACACAGACCATGAAGGCGGATAAACTAGATCCATTTGCTGCAGGGCAAATGCGCTGGCACCTGTTTTCCAGTGTGCTGTGTTCTGAGACACCAAGAGTAGAACGGTATGTTTGAGTGTGCGCCATTTTGCTTTCCTGGGTTCACTTAGGGTTGGCTTTCCTCTTTGCCTGGAGTACCAGAAGACTTTTGAGAATTGCGAATAGTCTATGAAAGCAGGCAGTCAACACAGGTCACTTTCCAAGAACCTTCTTTCCCATCAGGAGATTGTCTACCATAAATTGCCACAGTATTTCCAGCAGCAAGAGCAAGTCAAGGTGTTATTGGATAATGGCTCCCTAGAGTTTGTGATGTCTGGCCGTTGTAGCTGAGGACACCCCAAGGCCTAGACCAGATATTGGTTTTCTTTTGCTTAAGGCTCTTTCCCTTTGATAACTGTAACTTTGTGTTATAATGCTAACAATATAGTCCCATTTATCAATCACACCCCAAGCCAGGTACAGGTTAGCTCCACATTCAAGGTATCTTTGAGTATGTAAAAGAAGCTACAGAGGATGAGAGGTTATGTGACATCTACACTTCTGCCACACACTCCTACACAGCTGACCCAGAGAATAACCCACTGGCTCTCAGTGCTCAGATACTCTGCCAGGAAGCATGAATTCAGACATAATGAGGGACACTTAGAATTAACGCAGCTGGGTCTGATTTCTGTAACCTCCAAATGGTTTACAGAAGAGCGAATTCTGGTACCATCTTGTTTTTCTTTCCTGTGAAATCCCCATTCTGGCACCTGCAATTACAAGTTTGAATGTTCTTAGCTGGTTTTAGAGAAACCCAGATATCCCTGGCAACAGCAGTTTCAGGTCTGTGGCTCCTTCCTTCCTCCCTCCCTCCCTCCCTCCCTCCCTCCCTCCCTCCCTCCCTTCCTTCCTTCCTTCCTTCCTTCCTTCCTCTTTTCTTTCTTTCCTCCTTCCTTTCTTTCCTTCCCTCTTTCTTTCTTTCCTCCTTCCTTTCTTTCCTTCTTTATTTTAATTGATTAATTCTTATTTATTTGTTTACTTTTCAAGACAGGGTTTTTCTGTGTAGCCATGGCTATCCTGGAATTCCCTTTGTAGACCAGGCTAGCTTTGATCCACCTACTTCTGCCTCCCAAGTGCTAAGATTAAAGGCATGTATCACCACTGCCCAGCTCAAATCTGCATTCTTTTTTAGCCCAACAAGCTGACCCCGCAGTTTTGAGCTGTCTTGGGAAATAGCACATGGTGTTTTCAGTGGTACCTGCTTAGCTGGGGACTTTAAAGGTAATAGAAAGTTCATTCCCCAGACATTTTCCATGTATTTAAAAAGACACCACTTTTGGAGGCTGGGCAATTATGACTGTGCTGCCACTTAGCCTGCAGAAATCGGGAGGAGCTCGGCTTTCTCATCTTCAACTTTTCCCTGAAGAGAAAGGAGACAGACTTCCCTCTCTCAAATAAAAGGGTGCTGTTGGCGGTACCCTTACTTCTCCATGACTGGCCATTCGTGTGGTACATGAACAACCGACAGGCTTCTACCTACCTCAGGCTCATTCAGGCCCCTGACTGGGTCCGAGGCGTCAGAAGAGAGAGCTGCCGCAGTCCGATGCAGCAGCTCGCTCTGATGGGATCCAGCTTGTTACCAAGCCTCCATGGTCTCCAGGAAGCCAGGTAGAAATGGTTTGACTTTTCTCTGGTCTTTTCATCCCTTTCCTAGAGCCAGGAGGCTTTGGTGATGAGACCCCCCCCCCCCCCGCACCATTCCCATTTCCACTCAGCTCTCTGTGGGATTATTGGTTGCTGCCTTGCTTTGTTTTTTTAAGCCCTTTTGCTTCATGTATTTAGGGGAGAGGTCCCACTTGAGCAACCCTGTCTTAAACTTCTACTTACGGCTAACAGCTTTTGAATAGCTCAGTCCTTTGGTTCCTTTATCGTTGTAGCATCCAAGACTGCTGTCTGCCCAGCCCTCCCTCAGGGGGAGGCTCCTTGAGGACTCGGATGGTCCTAGAATGCATTTCATCACCCATCTGCCTCTTGTTGCATTCTGCCCACTTAACAAATAATTAGACCTGATGGGTGCTACCTTTGAACTGGAAAGCCCAGCCATGTTTGATAAGGATAGCTGACAGGCTAGTGGCATTTAGCCTTCGAAGGAGAGGCCTCGGGTTCAGGGTTTTGCGAGGGTAGTTTGACCCATCGTCCTCTGGGGGTGACATTGCCAAGGCTGATTACGTCTGTGGTTCCATTTTCCTCGGTATAAACAGAAGCCAAGATTTTTTTTTTTTAAAGCATTTCAGAAGGGCAACAGCGAAATAATAAACGGCCGATTCAGATGGCTGGTGATAAGGGTTCCTCTGAAGCCCTGCTTTCTAAAAGGCACGTCATTCCAGCTGAGCCGTGAGAGCAGTGAGCCCTGTGGTTGGGCTCTGGCTCCTCGCGGTCCATTGTGAGTGCCCTATTCACAACGCTGCTATCAGCGCGGAATTCTTTGGCGAGTGACGCACAGTTCAGTAAAGGGGGGGGGGGGGGCGGCATTTTCTCTCTCCCCTCTTTTAAAAAGAATTCTTGCAGAGGTAGATTTTCCGAAGGAGGAGGACTCTGGACCACAAGTCCATCCCACCTCCAAAGGAAGACAAAGCCTCTCCTTAGCAAAGATGCCAAAGAGGAAAAGCCTTCAGACAGAAACCCTCTGAGGTGGCTGCCTGCCAAATCAGACGGTTTCTGCTTTTCCTGTGGGATCTTGACACAGTAGAAACATTCAAGGGTTCAGACCCATGTGACCAGGCCAACAGCAGGCTCCGTGCCCACCGAAGTGTTAGAAAGCCATGTCTGGACAAAGTAGCCTTTTCCCAGCTCCCTTGCATCACACAGCAGACCCACCCACCCCACCCCCAGTCTGAGGGAATAAGGGTTGTGAGGGTCAGAACTGTGAGTCCCGCTCAACTGAACAGCCCGAAAATGGAGGCTCATTGTGACAAAGGTACAGGGTGTTCTCAAACGACCCAAAGAGGGGCTGGCACCAAGATTTCTAAAGACATTAGGGCCTTCCGTGACTTGCAGGACTTACCAACAGGGACCTTGCCCCTGCTGCAGGCTGCCCTTTCTCGAAACTTCTGTACGTCCAGCCAACCAGGGAAGCCAACAACTCCTCTTAAGTAAATCTATATCCTGTCTGAATCCATTTGACCTAAATTCTTTGAGGCCAGTTATGGCTCGGGATTCAGAGCTTGGTAGTGTTTGAATGGCCATGATGGTTCAACAGCCACATAGTAACATCTTCACTGGAACCCAAGGAAGCATGTGACAGCCTGCCATGGACCCCCTAAGGAGAGGGAGGGACACTCATTCCTGTAGGGGAAGGCTGGATTTGTAGCCAGATAGTTTGCCACACATACAAGAAAACACTCATTGTCAGAGCTTCTCACATTTCCGAATTATAGTAAATGAGATAATCTAACCTTCTCTGGGTCTACCAGCCGTGAGAGCTGGTCCCTCTGTATCATAGAGCTCCAATGCTGAATTATCAGGAAAAAGACTGGCCAATCTGGCTGTGGTCACGTAAGCAGTGTTGTTCCTGTTAACTAAGACCCGTATGAAGGGTCTGGCCTCACCGTCATGGTGAAGGAAGACTCTGATTGGTCTGTGTATAGTCAGGTGGACCCAGTCAGCTAGAGCTGGAACCTGGGACCTGGTTATGAAGTCCCGGTGGGTAGCTTGTGGGAGAGAAGGTTGAGTGTCCAAGACAGAAGACAAGATGAGCACTCCTTCCAGCCTCAACATTAGGTAGACTCTGCCTCAGTAAGACTTCGTTACTGAGTCCAATAGAGAGCAGTAAGAACACGGTGGGTCGTGTTCCCAGCAGAGCTCGGGAGGAATTCCAGATCTCTGTAAGATCATAGAATTGTCAGCTCTCGAGCCCCAGAGCCCATCTTGTCCTGACTGTGGCATCCTCTGGTCAGTCAGAAACCCTTCCCAACAAGCAGGCAGGCCTCTGAGAAGCCAGACAGAAGCCTCAGCCAGAATTCATCTAACTACACGCCCTCGTCAGCCAGAATTCATCTGAGGACACACCATTCATGCAGGGACGTGTTCCAGGCATCTTTCCTTGCTGTGTGTGACTATGCAACTTTTAAGCCTTCCATCCCCTTCTATGCTCCTTGGGGATGGTGGTGCATGGCTTTAATCCCAGCACTCAGGAGACAGAGGCAGCTCGAGGCCAGCCTGGTCTACATAGTTCCAGGAGAGCCAGAGCTACAAAAACAAACAAACAAACAATAATAAAATAAAAGCTCTTGCACCGTGCTCAGAGCTTAAACCCACCACCTTGCATTTTTTTAATGGCATCTTTTATCTTGAAGATTTCACTTCCCACTCATAGGAGCCCTTTTAGAGAGTTTTGAGGATTCTGAGCCTCTTCCTCATGATTTAAAAAAGACTATCCTCGATCCCTTTGGGAGGAAAAACTATTCCTTGCTAGAGGTAGGGGCGCCCTACATTCTGAGTGTTATCCTCAGAGGTGGGGAAAAAGATGGATAAATGAAGGTAGTTCTGGTCACTGAAGGACTCTCCACCTCCAACCTCTGTTCTAGAGCCCTGGGGCCCTTGGCTGCCTGAGCCTGGCTGACAGCATCAAGGGCAGATAGAGCTTAGTAGAATGCCTTGCCTTACATCACAGCCAACATCCGTCCATCCGAGTTACTTCTCCTAATCCAGAGTCTCTGCTTCTCTGAAATTTGCACCAAAGAACCAAAACAAACAACTTTTATCCCTTTCCGTGCTGGAACTTTCCACGGCCTCCAGCTTCCCTCAGAACAGCCACTGCCATTCCGCCCAAATCCCATTCTCATTTCTGTTCTAATCAGAGCATACGCTTAGAAACCGAAACCATAAATATTTATGAACAGTGTGATTCGTTTTCAGCAGTACCACTTTATCCCTTGGTATTCGGGGCCCCCAAGGGTTCTTCATTCAAACTAAACAGTGATGGTCAAAGGAACACCAAGATGGAACAGAGAAGCGCAAGTCTGTTCCCGCTGGAGGAAATGTAGGTGTTCTGTGAGCCCCATGCTCATCTGTGCAATGGAACAGCGGCAACCTACACTAGACTCAGTACTGTCGACGCTCCTTAGCTTAGCATCTTGTTTGCCATGGAGAAGATCATAAATGCCTATGATTTCTTTTTTTATCGCATCATTATCGTAAGTGCTATCAAATGAATCACCTTAAACCTCGTTACCCCCAGTGGTGAATCAACACGTTAGTCCAAAAGGGATTAAGACCCATAGTTTCGAGCTGCTCCTTCACAATAAGACCTTAGAGGGGGCATAGGATGGACCACCGGTACAGTAGACCCGCTATTCACTCAGACCCCAGTGCTGTGCTATACCCCCAAGGCACCCACAGGGAACCTTAAGCCTCTGACAACCCGTCATTAATCCCATCTGCCAAGCTTTCTAGAAGCTGACCTCAGTCCCCATCTCTGTCTTTCATAGCGCTTCTATCACTGGCTGCTTTCTTGGCTCACTTCCTCTAAACGAAGGGATAGCGGCTTCCCACGGCCCACCTGGAACGGAGACATTCCCTCCAGAGCAGGCACTGCTCTCCGTGTGCTCACTTGAGGCGTGTGTCATGTGACCTGTCTCATGCAAGGGTTACTCCACCCCCATCCATCAGACCACGAGGGCGCGGAGATGCGTGTGTCACGCTTTGCCCTTTTCTCGCACTGCCTGCAGAGTGCTTGAGGCTCAGTGTGCTTCAGCCATGCTTGATGGATAAGCAGCTCGCCTGGGAAAGAGTAGCCCTCTGTCTGCTCTTCAAAATCAGTTGTTTCACTCTGACTAGATAGAACTGAGTTGAACCTGAATCCCAGGAGCTTCATCTTCATACGCTCGGGTACCCTCCCACAGAGCTGGTTGATCATGGGCTGTCGTGTAATCATCCAGACCCTTGAGACTGGCTAAGACAGCATGTCTGCTCTGACAAGTCTTTTCCAATGGATGCCAAGACCCTCCCATGGCAAACATGTCTGAGCCCCTCACTTGCCACCAAAAAAAGACTTAGTGGGGAAGGGTTCTGGTGGAGACCAAGAGCCCAACAAGATAGCATAAGGTCTCTGTGGCTCTGTTAAGGTTTCCTTTCAAAATAATTCCACAAATGACTAGGGTTAGGTGGTAGAAAAGGCAAGAAGGCGCGTGACTCTTACTCAATCACTTACAGAGATGAGATCCATTCAATTGTTCAAATGGATTTACTGAATCTTATGAACATAAACCTTCAGTTCTAGTTCCGGTCTGGGGACAGAAGATGAAAGCATGCCCCCTTTCCCCTAAGGGTTCCTGTACTTCCATGTGAAGGTACAGGTGGAAAACTTCCTCCAAAATATTTGCAACTGGAAGTCTTTCGACCTAGACTGTTTCGGATTTGGCAGTATTTGCATGTACACGATGAGCTATTTTTTTGTGATGACACACAAATTGATACATGAATTTTATTTATGGCTTATATACATGTTATACATAAAATATAAACATAATCTTACATTTTTTTATTTAGTGTGCTTGTATTTTGACTGCTTCTATCGCATGAGGGCAGATGTGGAATTTTCCGCTTGTAGTGTCATGTAAAAGTTCAGAAGGTTTTGGAATTTGAAGTTTTTTGGACCTTGGAGCCTTTAGTATTTCATTATTAATGGAACCTGCATGTAAGAAATCCCTTCACATCTAGGATTTACTCAAACAATTTCAGGACACCAGGTCAATGACCTGGGCTTGAGTGGATGTGTGTGCCAAGTGCACATGCCTGTCCTGTCCTGTGTCGGGGTAGAAGAGAGAGCTCTGGGTTGGAAGCTTCTACGTTGCTAGAAGCCTCCTAAAGAGCAGAGTAGAAAGCACAGGAAGAGGGAACAGCATAGACCAAGGCAGAAAGGCTTGGTGTGGTCTGTAAACTCACACTGTTCCAGAAGCAGAGGGAACAGGGACTTTCTGGCTGCTGACATGGCTGTCTTGAGTTGTCATGGTCTCTGTGTCCCCTTTCTAGACTTTTCTTCAGTTTCTTCCAGGACCTTCACTAACAATCTTGGAAAATACACTAACCATCTTAGGGAACACACTAACCATCCTAGAGAACACACTAACCATCTTAGGGAACACACTGACCATCTTAGGAAACACACTAACCATCTTAGGAAACACACTAACCATCTTAGGGAACACACTAACCATCTTAGGGAACACACTAACCATCTTAGGGAACACACTAACCATCTTAGGGAACACACTAACCATCTTAGAAAACACACTAACCATCCTAGGGAACACACTAACAATCTTAGGGAACACACTAACCATCTTAGGGAAACTGCTGTCCCAGAGACCCTCAGTGCCTGTCTCCCCTGCCCGGGGCATTCCTGTTCACCCTCCCTAATTTCCCATCACACACAGCCACTTACGCAGAGGCAGGCTAGCTCACAACTGTACCTAACGCCTGAATGAAAAGGAAATGTGATATCTCTGCAAACAAGGAGAGCCAGGGGGTGGAAGCCTGCAGAGCTGCTGTTTACTGAAGCTGGGGAATCTTGTTCTGGGTGCTGTTTTAAATGTCCCCAGGAGCAGGCCAAGTTACTGAGACTTTTACCTGCACTAATAGTTCTGCCCTTTGGGTCATTGCTCCCATGTGCATGTTCACCATATCCCACTTCCCAATCAACAGCCACCACCCTTTCCCTCCTCAGATAAACCGTGTGAACTCTACTGCTCGCCTCTCGGGAAGGAGTCCCCACTGCTGGTGGCTGACAGGGTTCTGGATGGCACGCCCTGTGGACCTTACGAGACTGACCTCTGTGTGTACGGCAGATGCCAGGTGACTTGCGTTTCCTACTGTCCTTGGCAGGGCTGTGAAGAAAGGGTCCTTCTTCCTCCAGAGTGGGCCCATGGTGGAACTGAGCTTTTGAGGGTCAGGGAGAGTGGGTTTTCCCAAAGAGGTTCATGCTGCCCCTGTGGCCAATGGCCACCAGTGCATGCCCTGACCTTGGCAGTGACTGAGCATTACGAATGTGGCAGGCTTAACCAGCAGCTCCTGAAACAATTTAAAAAGTCCTCTAGATATTATGATTCATACAAAGAGCCGGTGAGTATGAGCCTGGACTGGAGGATGAATAACTCCTCATTGTTCTCTTTACTTACTAATGCTTGGTGGAACTAAGCAAGTCCCTATGCCGATGGTATCCAGAGAGGTGGATGGTCTGACCTCGGCGGAGCCCTCTACCCTCTGGGACATAGATCCCCAACTCATGGTTTGTTAGGAGATTGACAAATAGACAACGCAAGGAGGAAGGGAGAAAAAAGTGCTTTGTTGTCAGTCTCTACCCATCCGAAGGGGCATCTCCTGGTGTGTTCTAGAAAGGAAGGATGGAAGGATGGAGATGCTGTGCCTATTCAGTGGGTGGGATGCAGCTCAGGTGAAGCAACCTCTGCCTTTAGTGGTCATCTCCTGATGACTCAGCGCAACCTGAGCATGTGCAAGAATCCTAGTGACTAGCTCTACCCAAGCCGCTGTGGTGAAAAGCATACGCTGGTTTATAAACAATGGAAATATTTCCCACAGTTCTGGAGGCATAGAACTCCAGGGTCACATACTGGGAAAGATATGGCTTCTGGTGACAGCATACTTCTCATGAATGGTTTCTTCTTGTTCCATCCTCACACAACGGAGGGGGTGAAGCTACTCTCCGAGACGTCTTTTAGGAAGATACTAATCCCATCTATGAGGATTCTGCCATCTGGACCTAGTGACCTTTTCTCTTTGGGAGAAGGTCTATTTTCTAAAACTATCACCTTGGAGGTGATAGGAATTGGGAGAATACAAGTTTTCAGTCCACTGTTTCCAGGGAGCCTCCTTCCTCAGCCAGTCACCCTGTATCTTCACTGTATCTCCATCTAGTGAGCCCATCAAGAACTGTTGAGGAAGATACAGACTCCCAGTCAATGCTTCAGCTGGCTCCGGCAGAAAACCATTTCAACCTAAGTGTATTTTCTCCCTGCATATCCAAAGTCAGTCACAGACTGGTTAATTTTTCAAGGAAACGTTTAACAAGACCCCAGCTCCTCTGGTAGTGCCTGGCTTCGTTATCAAACAGAAATATGTTGAGTGCCCATGTGTTTTGGCAAGGACACCTCCCAGGGAAAAGGGCACCAAGGAGTGCTTGAGCAGGACCTTTGGGGATACTTTCACGTAGCAAAGAATGTTCCAGACCCTGTTCTTGGACAGTGTGAAGAAAGCCCTTATCGTTATTACTGAAACAAGCCATTGCTGACAGTTCTCAGGAAGCTTGCTTTAGCAAGCCAAACGCAGGGTTTGTTTCCTTCCTAAATTACATGCTTGCCTGGATCATCCTGAAAGTTGGCACATTGCAAACCAATGATGTAATTCTTTTGCTAGCAGCTTTACAAGTCAAAGCTCTTGTACCCTTTAGGGCAGTGCCAGCTGAGCCACCGCAGCCTCTTGCAAGCATCTGCTTTGGTGCTCTTGCCAGCAAGAATGTTCTTGTAAGAATGTTGAGATTCTTCAGCCAATGAGGCTTGTGTTCAGGCTGAATGTAACTTCAGCTCCTCATGGTCTTTGCCAATGGGCACATCCATGAAATTGGATTTAATCTCAGGATTTTCAACCTGAGAATGTTCCATTTACTGTGACAATGGATCTCTCAGATTCTTGTCCAGATGTGAATCCTGTGTACTACAATAATTACCAGCATGGAAAGATGGGGCATAAGTACAGCAGTGGCATGAATATCATGGGAGGAACCAGCCACTTTCTGGTTGGATTTAAGAGCCACCCCACAGGAGAAAACACATACCTGGTACTACAAATCTGGCCAAAAACCTGTGGCTGGGAAACTCACAGGCCTCAGAAGTGGACCTGCTACCATTATTTTGCTAAATGAACAGAATGTCAAACTGTTCTGAATTCATGTCCCTATGTCCATAGATGAGTGGTGCTTGGTTCTCATCAGAGACTGTTCTTTGCACAGTGGGATGTGATTAACGCAGAAACTCACATCTGATCAAAAGGAAGAGAATAAGAACTCTGTAGCATTCTTAGCCACAAATGGGATGTCCCTATAATGTCCCTAAAGGTCCAGGAAGTATTGCAGAAAGATTATAAGAGTCAAATATTGGGGAGGATGTTGCAAAACAGTACCTTCTGGAAAAGACAGACCACTACACTCAAACTCAAGCATCTGTGATTGTCCATACAAGACCTGCATAAGATCAAGCCAGTGAATATTGTAGCATGGAGCAGGGATTCATGAGGCTCCCATACCTAACTGAGGAGCTATTGACCAGCAATGGTCTGGAGGATGGAGAATCACTTTTCTCTAAAGATGTGGTCAGCTCCAGTGGATGACACTGCACCCATGAGTATTCAGACAGCAAAAAATTTGACTACGTGGGGTATTTTTGTAAGGGAAAGGAAAGAGATGGGAAGTTGGGCAGGAGTAAGGATATAGGGGTGGACCTGGGGGAGATGAGAGGTTAGTATGAGTAAAGCAATCATTCTGTCTATAGATCTGACTAACTCTAGATGCAAAATATTTCTGAAAAAAAAATTGCATTTTCTTGAACATATGCAAGCTTTTTTCTTGTAATCATTAATAAATATCAACTTATTATGATCAAATTATAAAAAACATAAGATTTTTTACATAGCATTTCCATTCTATTAATTATCATTTATACCCCGGAGACAATTGAAAGCATAGGAGAGAATGTGTGTAGGTTCTGTGAAAATGCTACACCATTTTCAGGAAGGGACTTGAGCATCCCTGGGTCTTCCCATGTCTGAAGGGTCCTAGAGGCAATTCCCAGTGAATGCAGAGAGACACGTACACACGAACTGAAGATAGTGTGGGTGTTACACTGTGACAAGTGCCACGGAGGTCGAAGAAGAGGAGGACGGAGCCTTGGCTACTAGGCGCCATGACCAGAGGCTTTTTGCAGAGGGCAATAGGACAGAAATTCTAGGCATGGAAGCCAGGATTTGAATCAATAGAGACCAATACTTATCACTCCTGGGCAAAATATGGCTTCTGCACATGACCTGCACATGGCCCACTCCAGCACATGGCTCTGAACTAGAGCTCTTCTGATTTCCATCTGCCTGTGGCACAGGAGCTGCCTTGACCAAAGAGAATCCATGCCTAGCTTGCCAGTTCCATGCCACAAGGCACTCCTGACCTTAGGTGCCACGTGTCCTAACTTCTCCAGCAGAACAGCACCCTGACCAGTACACGTTGGCCAGGAATTGGAGAGCTCAGAAGTGGGTGTCCTGAAGATGACGTGAGGGCAAAGTCACAGGGCTGAAAATGGAAAGAGTAACCCTGGATCATCAGGATGCTGCAGGAAGGCTTTGGAGTGCTTACTCTTTGGAGTTTCCATGGAACTCTGAGGCTCATAAATGCAGTTGTGAAAGCTCCATCAGCACTCAGAAGCCATGGCTTCCATTGTGCTTTGTGGTAGCTTCCATTTCAAAAGGAAAGTGTCCATCCCTGTCGATCATGTTATAGACCTCCTTCCACTGGCTTGAGCAAAGACAGACTGTGTCCTGGTAGCCAGTGCTTTGACTGTTGCCCTTCAGGCCTCAGATTTGCTGCTCTTCTGCCATGGATATCCTTGCAAGCCTGACTTCCAAAGTCAGGACGTGGTAAACATAACCCAGTCAGCATGAGCAGAAGGTGGAAGCCTGCCCCAGCCTGAGAGACTCACAGATCACCTAAAAGGCCGTCTGACTTGTATCTGTTCACCAGCGGTGTGCAGACCTCCCTTCACCGCCACTGGGAGAAGCTATAGTGACCACATGGGGTGTTTACATAGAACACCCGGAGCTGCTTAATCAGGAAACCCTAACTGAATTGCAAGGCAAGCAGCCAGCAGTGAAGCCAGAGACTTGCTCTGACAGCATGGGAATGGCTTAGAAATCCTAGGAACCCAGTGAGAGAGAGAGATCTAGAGCCAGGAGCATGTGACAGAAATGGGAAAGCCAAAGAAAGCAGGTCCAGGTGGTACAAAGAGGCTGGGGTGAGGGGCCAGTTCTGGCCTGTGGCTGTGCCACCAACAGCCTGGATATAGCAACTAGACCCAGGGGTGGGATGCAGAACGTCACAGACAATTCTAGCAATGGGAAACCAGCTGAGCCTCCTGTTCTGAGCAAACTCCATGATCTGGGAGGCTCCGTCTCTCGGCCCTTGTTGGTTTCCACTGAGCAACTTCACAAAGCAAGAAGGCAGCAGCATGGTGTGACCACACACACACACACACACACACACACACACACACCTGGCTCCCTGCATTTGTCCCTGACATTTCTGCCGTGACAAGGCAGAGAGGAATCATCCCTGCTCCTTGGAGACATGTAGATGATATTTCTATATGTGCTTTAGGGTAGCAGGACTCCTTTATTCCATAACACATGGTTTTAAACACATTCGATAAATTCACGAAAAAGAGACAAATATCTGATCTGAATTCTGGTTGTTGTTATTGTTTTCTCTTCTGAATTTAATGACAATTATAATGTGTCAGAACCCCCAGGCACCATGCCTCTTAGCGACATCAGTCCCACAAAGTCCCGCGGAGCATCCCCTTGAAAATATCACTGAATCTTACAACACAGGTGAACCCAGATCTTTGGTTTTCTAGAAAATTGGCTGTGATGGCATCATCGGGTCTGCAGCCAAAGAAGACAGGTGTGGTGTCTGCAGCGGGGATGGCAAGACCTGTCGTGTGGTGAAGGGTGACTTCAGCCACTCCCGGGGGACAGGTGAGTACCAGGCCCAGAGCTATGATGGTTACAGGATCACTGACACACAATGTACATCTTCTTGTTTGCCTCAGTGCTAATGGGTGCATGCCATTTTGTATGTCACACTAAATTGTTGAGTCTTTTTGAGCTTTCCAACCATAGGCTGCTGTGTCCAGAAACAGGTGTGATTTGCTGGTCTCTGTCACAGAGGGCATCAGCCTGTGACAGTCAGTGGGATACTGAGTGTGATGGGAGAGAATGAGAAAGAATAGGCAGGCAAATGACCTCCAAAATGACCACTCAAAGCTTTAATGAGAGCCCACTCACTAGCGCACCAAAAGTGATGCTATCGGGGGAACGTGGACTGAATAATTCTGAGCTAGAAAACATCTATTTTAATTCCTACAAGTTGCTTTGCATAGAAACATGTCAGCTCAGTTTGACCCGATTAGAGAACAGAACCATGGCTGTGTGTCCCAGTCTCACAGAACAGCCCATAGGACACGACAGAAGTCTGCGCATGCCTTCCCGGGCAGATAGACAGCTTGATCTACAGGAACGTGCCATTTAGAAAGTATGAGAAGGACACACTATTTGGGACTTTGTAAAAGCAAACCCAGATTGATTGCAAATGCAAAATTAAATTAAAAAAACAGAATTTCAGGGCCAGAGAGACAGCTCGGGTGGTAAAGGCATTTGCTGCAATGCTTGAAAATGACCTGAGTTCAATCCCCAAAGCCCACATGGTGGAAATAGAGAACCAACTGTCATAATATGCACACTATGGCACATGCACATACAAGTGTACACCACACACACACACACACACACACACAATGAATGTTTAAAAAGTTTGCTTAGAATCAACATGCATCACGTTGTTCCAGAGAGAAATGGAAGGAACTACCACTAGAGTGAGTTCATTTCGGGAGGCTGCGCCCTCTGGAACTACATTGTCTCGTACAAAATACACTAGACACCCAAGTCTGCCCATATTTAAATCACAATTGGCTGAAATTAAACTAACTAGCCACATTTCAGGTTTCCGTTGCCAGCAGGGCTGGCGGTTCTCAGAGAACAACCTTGTCATGAGTGTCCGTGGGTGACACAGCTCTAAACCTTAACTGATTTCTACTGTGTGCTTTGGTGAGTCTGATATAGTTTCATCTCCAGCCATCCTGGATTTGCTTCCTGTAGCCATTGCAGTTGGGAATAAAACCTCCACAGTAGGCAAGCAGTTGCTATTTAGTATTGGCTTCCATTGATAAGTATAAACATGATAAATATAAGCAACCTTATTTGGGGTCATCAGGATGGCTTAGCAGGTAAAAGCACTTGCTGTCAAGCCTGATGACAGAGTTCAGTCCCACATGGGGAAGGGCAGAACTGACTGCTGGCAGAACTGACTCCTGACCTCCACATGCCCGCTATAGCAAGCATGTGCTCATGCACACACACACACACACACACACACACACACTCACACACACATACATGATAACAACAGCAGTAATAAATAGAAGCCTCATTTAAATGGAAGGTTCTCCTATCCTTCAGTAAGCAGACCTGAGTGAAGTGTGTTATTCTGCATTCGATGGGTTAAGCCCAGCCACACCCACCCCTCCCTGTTGGTCATTTCAGTAGAATACTAAAGAAGGCCTTAGCACAGCTTTTGAAGTCCTCTATCATATGGGACGTAGCAATTCACATGTCAGATAGCCTGAGCTAGCACAAAAGCATTCATTTTAGCCTAGGGAGATGCTCCACCCTCTTCCACAGCAGTCCCTTCCCCCACCCTCCCTTCTCTACCTACCCAGTTCTGGGCTCCATCTGTGTGGTCCCCGTGAGGAGGCTGAGTTTCTGTGGCTGTGGAAGTAAGTCTCCCATGGAAGGAAAATCACATGGGGAGCTTCTCTGGGGTAACGGTCTCACCAGGACTTTGAGCTTAACATGCTTACTTCTAACTGCTGGCATGCCGACCCTCTGACAAACGTTCAGAGGAAGGCAAGCAAACATTAGCTTTATCTACCTATGAGCTTGTCTGAGCAGCTGCCAGATGTCATACTTTAGTTTTAAAGCACAGGCAGGGTGTTTGCTTTGTTTTGATTTTTGACCCTTCACCACTGGAGTCTGTGAGCGTAAGATCAGAACAGCGTGAGTTGGTTTACTGAAAAGCTGCGTAATGTTCATTCACACGTCATTATTGGCTGCACGGGATTTGATGTTCTAGGCTGCAAACACACAGAATGCTGACAGTGGGTCAGCTGCACATTGCCCCCAACCCAGGGAACATTTATTTGGTATGTATACATTTCGATATTAAACATACGGACATCACAGGTAACCATGGCCATGGCCATGTTGGCCACAATCCAGGTGGGGCACTTAACAAGTGCCTGCATATAGATCAGTTATAAAAACTGATATAGAAAGTAAATGACAACCAGAGTATGGAAAAAGCACTTCCGGCTGACTGTGAAGCCATATATTTGAATGAGACTCAGCAGAGAACTTCTGTGAAAGTCCCAGGTCATGTGACATCTCAGTGACCCCAGTCAAGTGGATTTGCTAATCTTGTTGGTGCAGATAGGAAGGTAACTTTCATCTGTGCCCAGCTCTGAGGAAAGACGATGGGAGGAATGTCTTATCATCCTTCAGGGTGAGTATCAAAGAGAAACGCCATACAGAGAGATAAACCAACATCAAACCCAGGAATTTTGCCAGGTCCTGCACGAAGGCCTGACCCCAGCCTGAACTCTCCCATGTCTGCTTACAAAAGCCCCTGAGCTGAGAATCCCGGGTAGGTGTACACAGTGCCCTTGATATGCTGGAAGCCTATGATGAAAGAACTCGATGCATCGCCTGGGGAACTGGTTTCCTAAGCATAGAATGCTTGCTGCCCCAACCCATCCCCTCCCAGTCATGAACAGACAAGGCCTTTTAGCTATTCATATGTAAAAAAAAATCAACTCAAACCGACTTTCTAATGGATGGGCTTCAAAATTCTCAAGACTTCAGCTGGACTGAAGTGGCTGGGGTATTTGAGATTAGTGGGTTGAACTTTTCTGCTACGAGGCTCTTCCTTCATGCATTAGCTTGCCTTTTAATGTTGTCGTCTTTATTCCATCCTGATCTTTGGAACTGGAAAAGGGGCTGGTTCCCATGGACATCCAGTATCCAACTAGCTCAAAGGTCCCACTGAGGCCCAACCAGGATGACTGATAGGTTTTGAATCCCTTTGCACTTTGTTCTTGAAGAGACAGTAGGTTCCTAGCAGAGGGGCTGACAGGTTCTTCCTTTTTGAATATGGACGGATACACATCACAGTGTGTCCTCAGCAATTCGCATTTGAGCCACTGCCACATCCTGAGCGCTAGGCTCCATCTCTAGGGGTGGGGAATGGCTGGTCCATGGGAAAGTTCACGGCTATCTGATGACACTAAGGCTTAGTTCCACTGTGACTGAGAAGAGCAGAACCAGTCACTAAAATGTGCACAAACCAACTGCAACCTTTTTCTCTTTCTCAGTCAAGAACAACCTTTGTATGAAGGTGTCTACGTGTGTGATGGCAAAGGCGATTCCCAAGTGTTTCTCATGTAAGATGCTTGACTATATCGCATGGTCCTGAAGGTGACATGCTTGGTGTGGGGCTCTCGCTTACATACCTGAATGTTTTCTGAATAGAGTTAGCAAGAATGAGTCATGAATGAAGCCATGGGTAAAACAAAACAATGACACATACCAACAGTGAAAAACTAAAGTAAAACCAACATTAAAGACAAAAGAACCGTGAATTGAGAGGCTAGACAAAACACATTACTTAGAGTGCCGTGGGTAGCTTTGTATTCTTATCAAACCACATTTGTTACCTTATCAAGAAATGCTAAGACAAGGAAGCTAGTCTTGATTGGTGCCTCCCTCATAGGGAAGTGCCCATATCTCTCTATCACTGGATTTTCCTGTTGGCAGAGGAGATCTTGATGCCTTCCTGGTGGAGGTGAAGGCAGTGGCCTTGATCTAACCTGGCTGTGTGGACCACACATTCCAAGGGTCTCGTAAAGCTCATGGGCTTTTTCAGTGCAATGAGATCTTTCCAGCGATAGTCAAGAACCACTTTCACCAACAAACAGCAACACAGTTGGGCCCAGCTCACAATATTTCAACCACAGTTCTCAGCTTCATGGTACTGAGGAATTGTGGATCTCATTCTGCTGTAAGCTTGCAGTTTACAAATAATCCTCTCCCATGGTGCTGTGGCAACCGGGCACTATGCCCACAAGATCACTGTGAGCACAAACTATGCTGCCCAGTGGGCTGAGCTGGGGCCAACACTAGATTAGGTGTTGGGCATGCACTTGTGGCTTAAGATATTCTCAACTTACAATGGATGTTTCAGGATGTGGCCCCATTGTAAGTTGAAATGAGTATGAATTCTCATAAACAATTTTTGTCAATAGAGAAAAGCAGAAACTTAGCAAAATCCTTTCTGGACATCTTATGATTTGTTTAACAAACTAAAATCTCTTTGTTTTCCCATTGATTTGATAGAAGAGGATTAACCTCTGCTCTAACATCTTAGTAATGTTTTCCCCTGTTGATACTGCTTAACCACAAAACTATAAACCCAAATCTTCTAGAAGGAAAGTTACTTGGAAAGTTCAGGTAACTGTAATTGCCAAAGAAAGAACCCATAGCCTGACAATATTAACTGATAGAGTCAAGACAGACCTGAGGTCACCATTCCTAGGACTGTTGCTTGAGGCAAAAATGGTGTGTGTCCTAGAATAATGGCAAAGGCTTGCTTCCCCCATGACTTCTTCACAAAACCAAACTGTTTCCCTCTAACCAATTCCTCTTGCTTGGTGACTGAGACTGAAATGGGAAATTACTCTTAACTGCTCCTTGGCCTAAAATGTGAATCAATCTTTTGCACACTCAGAGTGATTACATTCCTTGTGATAATCTGTAACTAAGTCTTGGGACATCTGACCTGAGGGACAAGATGCTTTGGGACTTGGTGTTGGCATTCTTTCCCTTTCTGGTCACGATTCCTACTACCAAGTGCAGGCTTTGAGCTCTGGGTCAGAGCTGCTGAAGAACAATGAGAGGCCAAGTCCTGCCTTTCACTTCAAGATCTTTCTCTTTATTGGTCCCTTCTGTATCAAAACCAGAGAAACTGAGCAGGTATATGGTTTACACCTTAATCCTAGCACTCAGGAGGCAGAGGCAGGTGGATCACTATGATTTCTATGAGTTCAAGGCCAGGTGGATGGATGGATAGATAGATAGATAGATAGATAGATAGATAGATAGATAGATAGATAGATAGATGATAGATAGATAGGTGATAGATAGATAGATGATAGATAGATAGATAGATGATAGATAGATAGATAAATGATAGATGATAGATAGATAGATAGATGATAGCTAGATAGCTAGCTAGCTGATAGCATACGCTCGCTAGCTAGCTCGCCATAGCTCCGATCGCTCGACTAGCTCGATCGCTCGCTATGCTCGCTCCGCTAGGCTCGGCTCGCTCGCTCGCTGCTCAGCTCGCTCGCTCAGCTCGCTCGCTAGCTCGCTAGATCGCTCGCTAGATACTCGCTCGCTAGAGCTCGCTTCGCTCAAGCTAGCTCGATCTCTCGGATAGATCGATAAGATAGATAGATGATACATGAAAAAAAACAGAGAAAATAGTAATAGAAAGGAAGGTTAGCAGAGCCCACGTACCACTGCCACTTCCCTTGGCTCAGTTTGCACATCTGCCCAGAGCTTGCCACTGTGAACAAACATCTCTTCCCAGGAGAGGCACAGGAAGAGACAGAAAGCAGATGCCCTTTCAGTGTTGGAACTTTTGCCAAAATTAGATTCAAAAATAGCATGGTGACCATGCCTGGCTGCAAATGTTTCTCGCTCTGGAATTCAGGGCATCAACTAATCAAGACCTAGGCAGCTCCGCACATTGCCCCAGATGCTGCAGGCTCAGCATGCTGATATCAAGCTGTTAGTCACACACACACACACACACACACACACACAAAAGACCCCACCCCTTGGAAACTGCCCCCTCCTTCCCCCACCCCTGGAACACAATGCAGTTGCACAAGCTCATCTTGTTGCCAAGTGTGTGACTTCTGGTTTAAATGGAAATTCTGCAAAACATTTTAATCACTTTGACCCTGAATAGTTTGGTCTTTGACACTTCACTATTATGTATGCCCAGAATCCAGTAATTTTTCAAATTCCCCAGAAGGAACAAATTTCTCTAAGAAATATCTGGGTCATAAAATCTAGTGCAATCTCAAAGGGGTATAATGGGGGGGAGTGGTTTGTTGTTGTTGTTGTTGGTGGTGGTGGTGGTAGTGGTTTTAATTGCAGCCTTTTTTTTTTTTTTTTTTTAGAAAGGATGTATTCTTAGAGGAAACCAATTAGCCAAGCTTCTAGGTTTTCCTCCTACTCCAACCCTAGGCTACTCCTGATCTAATTCTGTATTAATGTATTTGCCTATTCGAAACAATTCTTAACTACAGTCGTGAACAGGGGGTGTGGCCTCTTTTACTTAGCATCCTGTTTTCAAAGTTCATCTTTGTTGTAACACAGAGTGACATTTCTTCTTTTCTGATCAAATACTGCTGCATTTATTTATTTATTTATTTTTATTTTTTTATTTTTTGCTAGACCACATTTGCAGTCTGTTGCAAGAAAGGGGCCACTTGTTGGCTCCTGACTGCTTAGTCCCACCCTGAAATAATCACACAGAAACTGTATTAATTAAATCACTGCTTGGCCCATTAGCTCTAGCTTCTTGTTGGCTAACTCTTACATATTAATTTAAGCCATTTCTATTCATCTGTGTATCACCATGTGGCAGTGGCCTACTGGCTAAAGTTCCTTCTGTCTCTAGCAGGGCTACATGGCTGACTCTGCCCTTCTTTCTCCCAGCGTTCATTTTAGTTTTCCCTGCCTACCTGTATTCCTTTGCCCTATCAGGCCAAGCCAGTTTTCTTTATTAATTAACCAATTGTATTCACAGCATACAAAGGGAAATCCCACATCAGCAATCCATTCATCAGGTTTGGGATTTTATTTTGTATTGTTGGTTTTGTTTTTGCTACCACAAATAACACTGGTATCAGACTTTGTGTACAAGTTTTATGCAAACACATGTTTTAATTTTCTTTGTGTGTGATATGTTCCTAGGGATAGAATTGGGTCCCAGGAAAATTCTGGGTGATTCACTTTTTGAGAAACTACCAAACTTTCCCAAAGTGGCTGAGATGCCTTGCGTTCTGCTGAGCCGAGACTTTGGGTTCTGCTCCCTCTGTTCGCTCACCAGCATTCCCTGTGTTGCCCTTTGATGCAGCAGCTATAGTGTCTGTGGTATGGCACCTCATTATCCTCTGGATCTGCACTTCCTTAGTGACTCATGACACGTGGCAGATTTTCATGAGCATCTATAATGGCCATGTCTGTATCATTGTTTTCAAGAAAGGCCTGTCGAAATCTTTGCCCGTTTTAAGCAGGGATGTTGGTTTCTTTGTTGAATGGTGTTGTTTATTCTGAGTGCAAGAATAAATGATGATGAGAAAAATGACTGGCAACTATTTACCCAGGCGTTATGATAAGCTGCCTTGCCGCTGCCCATGGTGGACAATGAAGAGCTTTTAAACGTTGATAGACTCCAAGATTTGTTTAACTTCTCTTTGTCTTCAGAATTTTATAGTTTTCCCTCTTACATTTAGGGATCTGTGATCCCCTTTTAGTTAGTTGAGTTTTGTGGGGAAGGTATTGTCCGAGACAGAGGGTAGGCGATTATCCAACACTGTTTGTTGAAGACTATTCTTTCCTCCATTGAATATTCTTGGAATCTTTGCTTTAAATAAGCAGCAAATAATGTATTTTTGGACTCCCAGCCATATTCCATTGATAGAATTATCTATCCTCATGCCAGTACCACATTGTTTTCATTAATGTAGTTACTCGAAATGTTTGGGAATCAGAAAGTGTAAGTTTTCCAATTTCATCTGAAACATTGTTTGGACTATTGTGAATCCCTTCCGTTTCCGTATGAATCCTAAGATCAATTTGTCATGCTTGGCAAAATCAAATCTTTGGAGGCCGTGCGGTGGTGGCGCACGCCTTTAATCCCAGCACTCAGGAGGCAGAGGCAGGCGGATCTCTGAGTTCGAGGCCAGCCTGGTCTACAAGAGCTAGTTCTAGGACAGGCTCTAGAAACTACAGGGAAACCCTGTCTCGAAAAACCAAAAAAAAAAAAAAATCAAATCTTTGGGGGATTTTGAGAGTTATTACTTTAAATCTACAGATCATTTGGTATCTTCCCTTCCTGTTAAGTCTTGTGTTGCTGTGGATGGAACTCGCTGGTAGCCTACTTGCCTAGAGTATGCAAAGCCCTAGATCAAGTCCCAGCCCCACTCAACCCCCCAAAAAGAAATCCTCTCATCCATGAACATAGGATATCTTTTAATTACTTAGATATTCCCTAATATGTCTTAACAATATGTTGTAGGTTTCAGTGTAGAAGACTTAGAGATCTTGTCTTAAATTTATTCTGAAATGTTTTATTGTTTTTGGATGAGGCTTAAATGATTTCTCAGCTGTTCTTTCCTAGTATAGCTGATTTTTATAGTTAGTCCCACATCTTCCAACCTGCTGAGCCTCTTCCAATAGTTACTTTAGTTTATTCTTGGGATTTGTTGTGCATACAGTGTTAGCATCTGCAAATGGACACAGTCTTACCTTCTTTGCTCCTATCTTTGTCTTTCATTTATTTATCTATTTACTTGTTTATTTTGGCCTAATTGCCTAAGATCCTCCAATACACTGTTGAGTAGAAAAGGCAAGTAAGATAAGCTTTTTTAAAATCCCTGACCCTAAGGGGGAAAAAATCACTCAGTATTTTAAAATTAGTTATGCTGTGAGGTTTTTTTGTAGATAACCTTTGTCGTGCTGAGGATATTCCCTTTCTACTGCTAGTTGAATTTGCCAACTATTCTCTTTGTTTCTATTGAGATATTATGTAGATTTTATCTTTTATTAATATGGGTGATTATCTTGCATTCTTGACGTAAGCCATATTGCATGATAGTGTACAATTTTTTTAGATAGTGTACAATTTTTTGCTCAACTGAATTTGCTGATATTTTGTTGAAGTTTTATGCATATATTTATACATGACATAAACTGTCTCTGATGCTATTTTATACCAGTATAAATCCCTATAACCAAGGAAATAGTTCCATCAACTATTTAGCAATTTAAACAAAACATGAAGCAAAACTGTATACAGTAATGCATATAATTTTTAAGAAAGATCACGTTTTTAAAATAGCAAATATTTATGTTGTAGCATAATATGACATTGAATTATAAAGCTACTTCTAACGTTCATGTACAATGTAGACAAATATAAATATTATGCATATTTATATTTATGCAGATATATGTGCAATAACATATGTAAGTGACCGTATATCAGACTCATAAAGGTGTTTCAAATAAGAAAGATAAATGGGATAAAGTATACTTAAGATTCAGCTTTTCATAAAAATCCTGCAGTCTTATCTCATGTATTTTTGTTTAATCATAAAGATGACTTCACTGGTATGTGTAAACCTATGTTCTAACAAATTACACTATAAGCCCAGAGAAATTCCTGTCCCCTGCCTCACTGCCCCTCACAGCCTCACAGACTTGTCTACACAAGTAGCAATTAGAACTGAGTCATATATACTCTCCCAGTACCTTTCCAGAGAAGCAGCATGGGCCCTGTGTCATTGCAATGGGTAGTCTTCACTGTCCGCTTGCTTGGATCAAGAACTGCTTAAGAAAAACAGTAGAGCACAACTTGGAGTAATCACAGGGTGGGGAGTGGGGGGACGCTCCTCCCTGACGTCTGGATCTATTGCTTCATGGAGTAATAATATAGTGGCACTAACTAGAGGATTCATAATATGGTGGCCCTAATTGGAGGTGTTAAAAGAAAGACGGGCCTCTGAGTGTGTCCCTGTGGCTGAATCTTTTTTGTTTTGTTGGTTTGGGGAACAAGGTCACACTATGTAGCCTTGGTTGGCCTGGAACTCACTATGTAGACCAGCCTGTCCTTGAACTCACAGAGATCTGCCTACCTCTGCCTCCTGAGTGTGGCAGTAAAGGTGTGTGCTACCATGTCCAGTCTGGAGCTATATCTTTTCCCTGACCTGCTATGGTTATATTACGTGAAATATATGTTATGTATAAAATACTTTGTTTCCTTTGTATAATTCCATATAAATAACCTCACCTTCACATATGATAATGCAGAACAGTATCTTTATTCCTGTTGCAATCAACAAATAACTAAATAAAGACAGATCACATTTAGCATTCATGTGACTCTTTTCCATTTGAAAAGTTACTTCAAATACCTTGAGAATAAGGTGCTGTCATTTGTGAGGCAGGGGAATTCTTTTTTTATCCTAGAGATAATCAGCTTGTGTTAGGAAGAGACAGTGACATTAATCCATTGTTTTTTTGTATCTATTGAGATTGTGGTGTTGTTTTTCTCCCCAACAACACAAGACCTCGGAGCAATCAAACAGTATTTATACTCTCTATTGTTTAGAGCAGTGGTCTCAACCTTCCTGGTGCTGGGACCCTTTAATACAGCTCTTCATGGTGTGGTGACCCCCAACCATAAAATGATTTTTATTGCTGCTTCATAACTGTAATTTTGCTACTGTTATAAATCCTAATGTAAATATTTTGGACATAGAGGTTTGCCAAAGGGGTCACAACCCACAGGTTGAGAACCACTGCTTTAGATGAAGTGTGGGTTTATACCATGCAAAACGATGTTCTTGTTACTTCATGTACATGACGCTTGCTTAACTCTACATGGACATTTGTGCAGTGCATGTATTTTAAATTCTCCTTGTACCTTGCAAGAATATATAGCATCAGAGTAGCAGAAGTGTGTGTGTGTGTGTGTGTGTGTGTGTGTGTGTGTGTGTTTAAATGCACTAAGACAAGTTGAAAAGCCTGATAAAGCATTGAAATATTTTTATAGTGTGATGTGTTATAAGTCAATGTTAGTTTTTAGGTTATTGGGTTGCTTCAATTATTTAACACTATTTTATAATGAAAGGGCAAGGGCAAGACTTCATGTAGCTGGACCTAGAAATCTATAAGTGTGTTTTGACATGTAAGTCCCTCTACTGCTTCCATGATCCCACATGAGAGTCATGTAAATGCAGGCCCCGGTATCAAACCTAAACATAGGTGTAAATGATTACCAGCCTGCTGTCTAGAATCCCAAAACCACACTGGGCCACTTAGTGGTTCAGTTTTCTCAATAAAGCTGGCATTCCCTGACTCGCTCCCTGACAGCTGCCAGGCATTTCCATCCTGAGTGGTTACTAACTACCCACATCTGAGCACCATGAAAAGCCACAGTGTGCACAGTCCCACTCTACATAGAAATGATCAAGGAAGCAGTGTGTGCCATGACCGTCACAGAACTCATCCCCAGGGCAGTGGAAGCAGGAGGCGGTGCACAGCAGGGGAAGGTGATGGCTCCATTGTAGGATGAGTGGCTTTGCTTTTTGTTATGATCCTGGGGATGTTCAGAGGAAAGTCAAACTGTGACAGAGCACGAAGGAACCCCCGACAGATGCGTGGGGCCAGAGCACTCCTTACGTGTGTGCCATATTGATTCCAGGCAGTCCTAACAAGCACCGCTGCCTAGGTGGCAGAAACCATAGAATTGTGGTTCTTCACCTGGAGGCAGGAAGTCTGAGATGAAGGTGTGGGCAGGGATGCTCTGGTCTCCTCTGGCTTTTGGTGGCAGACATTCCGGTGCTGTTTGGTGTGTAGAAGCTTCACTGACATCTCCGCCTCACGTTCTCCAGGCAATTGCCTGTGCCGTACCTGTGTGCAAAGCCCTTCTTCTTCAAAGGTATTTCAGGCTGGTGAGATGGCTCAGCAGATAAGGGTGCTCACCACCAAGCTTGAAGGCCTGTGTTTGATTCCTAGACTTCACATGGTGGAAAGAAAGAACTGACATTCATTCCTAAGTCATCCCTGACATCTACATATGTGGTGTGGCACAGGTACCCCTCCCCCACACATGCAATAAACAAACAAGTAAATCTAATTTTAATAAAAAGGAGTCCTGTCATATTGGATTAAGGTCCTCCTGCTTCCAATATGACATTGTATTAGCTAAATGTATATGCAACCCTCCTATTTCCAAATGACAGCACACTGGAACATACACAAATACCTACATATTTCTACGGGGTTGGATTCCATCCTGACTTGTGTTCATTGCCCTCTGTAGAGCAACTGGGTTCTGGGGTTTAAAAATATGTGTTCAAGAGAGGGAATTGCAACTCAACAATGGAACATTCTAGAAACTGAATGGCCAAGCTTAGAAGAAAGAACTCCATGTGAGTTGGTGATTGGTCTCTCAGGCAGGGTCAGCCTGCAGTCTCTGAACTCACCACAGGAGGCGCGGTTGGTCACTTTAGACGGGGAATTGTGTAGGGGCCTCTGATCCAGGACTGAGGTATGCTTCAGTTGTATGTCATCTGTCACCGCAGGTTATATCCAAGCTGCTGTCATTCCGGCCGGAGCTCGGAGGATCCGCGTGGTAGAAGACAAACCTGCTCACAGTTTCCTGGGTAAAACAGAACTCATTCACTCAAAGTTGCTGCTCTAAGAATTGATCCTTATGACTAGATTCTGGAGGCTCTGGCTCCACAGTCTTCTCCCAGTGTTGGATAGCCATGCATTCCCTATTTACCTTCTCCCGGGTTAACCCTGGCATCACACCTGCGCTTTCATTGTAATACCGTAAGGGCTCAAAATGGACCAGACAGCCAGATCCAAGGTATGTTTGGTGCAGGTGGGGAGGGTAGATTTAGTCAATTAGAACCATCGCTTCTGGACAGGATGGAAATGAAAATGTGGAGGAATTCATGAGTGTTGTGGAACCGTGTTTCCCAAAATGACTCCTGAAGAGTCAGGTGCAGTTAGCCCAGGCAGCGTAGGCCCATGGCCTATCCCTCAGCAAGCCCCTGCAGGCTCTCTGTAGATGCCTCTTACCGAGTAAAGAGCGATGACCCTAGGCTGAATGTCAGTACGGAGCAGTACTGGCCTTCCTGAGCTCTGGGTACCTTACCTCGCAGTGACTGACTCTGCTGACTTTGAGCACGTACGCCTACGTATCTCTATAGGTTTGGATTCCATCCTGACTGGCGCTTGTTGCTGCTACCGAGGGACTGATTCGGTGAAACACCCCCTCCCCCACCCCCAGCTAAAGGAGGACCTCTGAATGATTCCAGTCTTGACATTAACCCTCGGCAAAGAGCAGCCTGGTCCTGAGCATCAGGGAGTCAGAGCACTGCGTTAACTCATGAGTGTTGATTCCAGGGGCCTCAGGAAGAAAGCAAACGTTCCTTAGGGTTTCACGGGCTGCTCATCCCTTGGTCCACCAGCATAGAAATGCTGTCACCCATATCCTTTGGTCAGTCTAAGCCCCAAGATCCTTGTTTGGGTTAAATTTCAAACTAGACATGACTGATCTCCTATTCAGGGTTTCTTCTCTCAGCCCCTGTTGCAAGGTATTGGGAAGGGATATATAATTTCTCAGTATTTGGGGTAAATCAAAATTGCCCATGAAACCTTTTAGTCTGCACTTTGAAAACACAAAAGGAAGCTGTGTCTTAGACCACATTCCTGACTTTTTAGATTATACAGAATTATCCGTGCCTTTCTTAGAAATGGTCACAACTTGACTTAACTTGAATGAGACCGTCACAAAATAAATCTCTAGCAGGTGCATGTTAATCAAGACCATGGTTCTGTCTTGTAGATCTTGGTGTCATGTAGACAGTGGTGCTATTATAGAGCCTTAGGTAACAGTGCTGTATGTGCTGAGTAGGGGCACTGCCTTGTAAGTGGAGGTTGCTCTTTTGTTTCTTGTCACCCAGACCCGAATAATCACATAGAAACTATATTACTTACAACACTGTTTGGCCTATTAGCTCAGGCTTCTTATTAACTAACTCTTGCATCTTAAATTAACCCATTTCTATTAATCTGTGCATCGTCACGAGGGTGTGACTTACCTGGTAAGGTTCTGTTCTGGCGTCTTTCTCCTTAGGCAGCTACATGGCCTCTCTTGACTCTGCCTACTCTCTCTCTCTCTCTCTCTCTCTCTCTCTCTCTCTATATATATATATATATATATATATATATATATATATATATATATATATATATCTTCCAGCCTGGCTACATTCTGCTATGCTATAGGCCAAAGCAGCTTCTTTATTAACCAATGATAATAAAACATTCCTAGCACACAGAGGGGAATCCCTTATTGCTGCCTGAAATTGGCCATTTCTAGAGTGGCAGTCTTTTCTACTTTCCCAGAGATTCCACCCCTCTCTGTTCACTTGGGGAAACTGAGTCAGCTTCCACAGTATCAGCATCAGAAGTTTTGCAACTTAGTGTCACCCTCAAGTTTACCTTTCCCAAATAGCACTCTTGGTACCATTTTGGCAACCATGTTTCTATATCTTACAAAAGTATAAACCCAGTGGTCTAAGAGCTGGCCCAGCTCTGAGCGCCCCACAACAGTTCTTCCATAAAGTAAAAAACAAACAAAAACAAACAAACAAAAACGCCCCAGGTACTCAGCAGGTCTCTGGGCTCCCAAGATGCCCCAGCACCCGCCCTGCCTGGCCCATCCCCATGTGCCTGGATGAAATGATGAGGCTCCCTCCATTTCTGCTTTTCTGTGGAGTATAAACATGGCAGAGGACATGTCAGAATCAATAAATCCTCAATATCTAAGCCCTATAATATAAAGGAACTCTTCCCTAGAACCCACATTGAGGACAAGAAAGAAAAACAACTGGCAGATGCTGCTAGGGGCAGGGGGCTTGCTGTCACTGTCAGTCCTGTCGGCTCTACTGTGCAAACCTAAAGATCACATATGCAAAGGAGAGTAGTAACGTCCATGTTTGTGGTTCCTAGTCATTGCGCTTTAGAGACCTGACCTCCACACCCCAAAATACCGCAGAGTATCGCTGTGCTAGATTCGTAGATAGCAAGCAAAAGCCCCCCACTTGCACGTCCAGTTCCTCGCTCCATCTGAATATACTAGTCTGCAGCCTCTCAGAATTGCCCGTGGAGCCCATTGGGACCAGAAATTGACTGATGGAGACATTTCACTGTGTGCACTGCAGAGAAGCTAATCTGTATCCCAAGAAGATTGATTTAAATGTCTGTATGACTTGGCTCCCAGAAGCAATGCTGTGCCTCCACAGGAGCTTGGAGCCAGCCTTGGTCCCCTTATCTTAACCCAAATTCATAATCCCAATATTCCAAGCACTGGAACATGGACGGGAGCGAGCCTGAAGGTGGTCCACACTTGCTCGTTATGTTTCTAGAGTCAGCTCCAGCGGGCCGTGTTTCCACTCAGGGCTGGGAGCTTTGGAAGTCAACCCAGTGCAATTCTGAATTACTCTTCACATTTGCTGGGAGCAGTTCTTGAAGAATTTCACCCCCACCTACCTTCAGCCCACGCTGGCTGGCTGGCTTTCTGCTCAAAACCACCTGGAACAGGAAATGCCTCCACAGTTTGTATCCATGGCTAAGAACAGAGCTGGCTGGACTCCTAGTGGAAATTAAAAAAAAAAAAAAAGAAAAAGAAAAAGAGAAGAAAAACTGACGGAGCGCCAGGAATAGAAATGGGCTGACTGTGGGTCAGGTCTTCCAGTTGACGGTGTAGGGGGAGAGCTACAAAGAACCCACTGGCCTTCTGCACCCCTCTGAGCCAGCTTTGACAAGGAATGACCCTCCTTGCTCCGTGGAGCACTTGCTGTCATCTTTCATGGGGCCTAGAAATCCAAGATGGTAGAAGAATATCTACCTGGAGAAGGGTCTGAGCCTAAAATGGTTGGATGTTCAGCATGTGACCTTATTATATTCTGGACCACGCAGAGATCTTGTTCGGCCATAGTGACCAAATAAAAAGGTACATCTGTCCCCATGGTACCCTGCAAAAACTCTGTCCAACAATCGAAAGTATAGAAGCAAGGCCCACAAAGTGTGGACCCTTGTTTTTGAATTGTGGTTTAAAACATACATTCAGCCTATGGCCCAGGCAGAAGCAGGTAGAGGAATCTCCTCAACAAACCAGAACCTCAGACCTTTCTCATGGGAAAGGTCCAATCAGACCACTGGAGGAATCCCACTCCCTCGGCTGTAAGTCTGAGCATGTGTGGTCATTTGGATCACCTTGTTGAGTCTCCCCCGAGTCCCCAGATCCTTGTGTTGACTGAAGACTGATTTGGTCTTGACGTACTTACAGACAAAGAGGGTTTGATGCCTGGGAGCTGAGGGGATTGCGGCTTCATTAAGAAAATGGGCATAGTGTATATACTGGCCTCAGGACAAGCTCCTGAGTAGAGCTTTTCCACAAACCCTGCTCAGGTCCACTCACAGAAGGGAGGAGAGCAGATCCTGGTGCAAGCTAAGGGGACAAGAGGAGAGAGCTCCACCAAGTCACAGAATCACTAGACTCCACATGGAAACCACCTGTGCACTCTCAACAGCGGCCTTGATGTCCCAAAACACCCCGAGACTGAAGTTGCACCTTTTGGAAGGCATGTCAAGTGCTAAATTCTGATTTTTATTTTCTGCAGAAAACATGGGATCTTAGAAATCTTGTGTCTTGCTTGGTGATTCCCGCCCAAGTCAAAAAGGTTACAAGCTGTCCCCATGCCCCCAGAAGCTCTTGTTTCAAGTTCTGCCTGCACTAAGAAGTCACAGCAGGAAATATGAACACCCCTATTCTGAGAACCCTGTTTAGATGAGCAGAGGGTTCTGCAGCAGGGCCTCTATGGCTCCACCTCTGCCTTCCCCATCAGTAGCTGCTTCTACTGTGGTTCCCCTGGGACTCAGCAGCTAACTATAGTAACAGTCCCCCCAACCCTTCCCTCCCAGATGCTGGACTTTGGGCATGGGCCAGGAAGATTTTGAGGTCAAAGCTGGTAGGAAAGAGTCACCTGTATAGGAGGTTACTACAGGATGGGAACAGTGGCCCAGGAGCGCGTGCTCGGCCTGCCGCATCTCTGGACTGTGGAGTCTGTGTTTGTAAAGACCTGAGATGGCTCTGAAGAACCCATCACAGTATTTTTCTTCCTCTGACTGTGTTGCCTTTGCCTTGGCTAGTCATTTAACAGGTTGGCCTCCTAAAGACACACGCGACAAATAGATCCAGTCCCCAGTCACTGAGCTTCTGGGCTTCAGCTCCAGGTGCTGCTGAATCTAGGAGTTCAAATGGTGTGACAGAAAACAGTGTCAGCCTATCTCAACGCCCCTGTCCTTTTTTGGGGGGGGGGGGGGGGGGGTTCCCATGTGGCGACAGATCAGGCTGATGTCTTTGGATAGTGCCTAAGAAGAAAAGTAGCCAAAGCCCAGAACTGGACATAGTCACGCATGAGTAGAGGGAAAACCTTCTCAAGAGAAGCTGACTGGGGTTGGTGTGGGGGATTCCTTAAAGATGGAGAAGCAAAAATAGGTTGGACAGCAAGTACATTAGACAGTCAAGATGGCCACCTTGTGAGAAAATGCCTCTATCGTGGAGCAGATGAAGCTGTGCCCTATCTCTTTATTACCTATCTGTCCTCCAAACTCTGAGTTCTCTGAGAGCAACAGTGCTCTCTCCTAAGTCCCCTACCAGGAAACCATCCGAATAGAGGAGGGGATGGACAGCCCCCCCCAAGCTGTCCCATGGACATCCTCAACTCCTTCTTTGTTCGAGGACTCTTTCCCCTCATCTTTCTGTTCTGGAACTACCCACCAGCCCATGGTGATCCCTCCAGTCGAGGATATATGAGCATGTGCAAGAGGTGACTTCCCAAACCTCCAGTGGAGCTGAAAGACGACCAACGTCCCTGTCACTTTCACCTGGAGATACTAAGCCAAGTGTGTGAGGCTCGGTCTGCTGGGCTCGGGTCTCGTTGCTACAGCTTTATAGCTGAGTGTCTTCGGGCAAGTTCCTTAACCTCCCCATGCTTCCATTTTCTTCATCTGGCATGTGAGGAGAATAATCCCAAGAGTCCTTGGGAAGATTAGTGGGTAAGAGTGTGTGAAGGGGTGCTTCTTAAATAGTGGTTTGCAAGAGCTGATGTTGGAAGAGAAAACCTGGGGGGCCCATGATCTCCCCTCATTTTTAGTAGCCAGAAAGTCTCCAGCAGATCTGTTCTGAGGAGCAGAGTGTTCTCTTCCCTGACCCCTCCCTGGAGTCCCTGTATGCAGCCTCCCTGGGATATGCTTCTCACCAATACATCACCATGTTGAACAGTGCCCTGTCTGTACTGGCTGCTGCACAGTCGAAATGCCCCATTCTGGCTCTCCCACTGCATTCTCTGGGACCGTAGCATCACACAGACCAGGGAGCCAAGGCTGGACCTGCCCCGTATCCTACAGCCACCTGTCTGAGCAGACCTCACCCTGGGGCTTCTGACCCAGCATAGCTGACAGATTCAGCTTCCAGGGACCCCTTTGAGTCTCCATATCTAAAGCTGCTGTTCAGTGGGTTGTTTAGTTGCTAGTCTGAGCAGGCAGATAATAGGACATGGAAGGGTCTCTGAAGTCATTGGCTGTAAATTGGGGCTCCAAAGTGACGTGGAGAAGTCAGGGGCATTAGGACTCCATCTAGTTGTGGACCAGAGTACATGAGAGTTTCATTTTGCAGAATGGCCTTAAGACTCATTGTCACCTACTAAGTACCAGAGTATATCCTGATTGTTTGTTTTGTGTGTTTGTTTGTTTTTCATATAGTGATCTTTTTTCTCTAAATAGCAACAACAATAGCAAAGGGCATGAGAACTCTACCACAGAGATTCTCTTAAGCAGGAAGGCCATGTGACCACACTCTGTACTGTGGGTGTGGCAGTGTACGGATGCCTTTAAGCTTCGCGTCAGAGATGAGAGTGAGAGAATGTGGGCCTTGAATGCCCAGAGCTCAGCCCTTACCCTTCCTGGCAGATGCCAAGAGTTATCATCACCTCTGTGAGGAGCTGGGGGTGTATATGCATAAGTGTGTAACGGAATAGTATCGCTTTCTCAATATGGGGATGTCGGATCCTTGGAGGATACCGGAGTTACATTGCTGTCCCAAAGGCCCAGGGAGCTAACAGTAAAACGGAAGGATGTCTATATTTTTTTCATGGCCAAATAACGTTCCATTTTTGTGCATGTATTCTACATTTTCTCTATCTATGCATCTATCAGTTGGCATCTAGATTGATTCCGGCTCTACCTGCTGTGAGTATTGCTGTAGCACATCTCTGCATGGTGCTGATTTCATTTCCTGTGGATATTTATCGCAGGTGGGGAGGCCAGATAGATCCTGGGCTGACTCGGTGCCTATTCTGTGGATTTGCCATAATAGCCAGAGAAATGTACATTCCCAGCTACACCGTGCAGGATTTTCCCCTTTGTCCTTGCCAACGTTTGCTAATTCTTGTTCTATCCCTGGGCACGTGCTGACAAGAGTGTGAGCTGCTTTACATCTCCCCAGTGAGAGTGAGGAGTTTGCGTTAGAGGGATTGTTTTGTTTGGGTTTGGGTTTTATTTGGTTTGAGGTTTTGTTTTTTTTTTAATACTCATAAAGTATTTACATTTCATTCTTAAAGAAGGATCAAGTGGAGCAGAATGGTTGACACCTAAAAGCCAGGAAATGCAGTGAATTCCAGGCCATCCTGGGCTACAGTGGAAAAGCCTGTCTCAAATGGGGGGAGGCAGCTGGAGAGATAGCATGGGGGTTAAAGTACTCGCCCTTCTAGGAGAAGACCCTGGTTCAACTCCTGCTTCCCACACAGTGCCTCACAACTGGCCGTGACTTCATTCCTGGCAGTCTGGTGCTCTCTTCTGATCTCTTCGGGCTCTGCCTTCACGCAGTGCACATGAACTCATGCAGGAACTTACACACATGTGCATAGAAATAGAAAAGTAAATAAAGCTTTTATAAAGCTCCTGGGGATTGGTACCGTGCTTGCCTGGAACACAGGAAGCTCTGGGTTCAATCCCCAGCCCTGTATAATCGGGGCATGATGGTGTGCACCTGTAACCTCAGCAATAGGGAAGTATAATTGAGATCAGAAGTTCGAGGTCACTCAGCTACATAGGGGTTTGAGCAGAACTGGGTTAGAGATGATGTTGGTGACTTGGCCAACTTTCACCTGTCCTTGGCAGCGCAGAGGGTGGAACTGTAGGAGACTGTGTGATGTACAGAAAACCAGAGAAAGACAAGTCCTGTGTGATCTCTTTCACACGTGGAATGTGGAATAGTGGTTATTGATATTGTAATATACACATAATCAACTCTCATACTGAACACCAAAATAGTACAACTAATACTTGTTAATAGGTTTTTAATATCAAATGAATGGGTGAGTTTTGCCAAAGCTCTACAACATGTTTTGTGGCCTTGAATATACCAGTGTAGAACTCTTTCATCCGGCAGGAGGCCATCTCCTGCCATAGGTTTGGACTGGATCCTGACATCTCCAGCCTCCAGCTTCTCCCCCAATCCCATTCCTGGAATCGGCAGAGGGATAGGCATGTGCTGGAAGGTGTGCCATCAGCCCCCACAACTCTTTCTCTTGGGAACCAGAGAAGTTTGCTGTCTGTCCCTGGTGCCCAGAGAATACAGCTCTCTCACTGCCGGTTCCTGCCTGCCCACGTGGTGGCCTCAGACTCAGGCAGGACCCCCACAACCCCTCCGAGGACAGGCTAAAATGGTACTGATTTTCCAATGCTCCACTTCCTTTGCAGCTCTCGAAGACTCCAGTAAGAGATCCATCAACAGCGACTGGAAGATAGAGCTCCCGGGGGAGTTCCAGATTGCAGGTACGACCGTCCGCTATGTGAGAAGAGGCCTATGGGAGAAGTTTTCAGCCAAGGGACCCACCACGGTGCCACTGCATCTGATGGTGAGTGCTGGCCCTGGGCATTGGCTTCAGCTGGCATCGTTGTAGGTTTGCTAGTCTTGTTCCCAGGACCTGGGTGGAAGGCGATGCCTCTGGTTCCGGGGAGTTTGCAAGGCTCCCTGTTATTTTCATCTGTTCATTCGTTTGTGTATACGGATATGTGTGATGTGTTTATACAGTGTGTGTATGTGGTGAAGGAACATGTTCCTGGGGGTATGTAAATGTGCCTTCCAGCACACATTTGTGCACATGTGTGTAGAGGCCAGAGGTCAGAAGTCAATGTCTTTTCTTGATTGCTGTCTGCATTTACACTTTGAGACAGGGCCTCTCACACAACCTGAAGATCATCAATTTGGCTAGGCTGGCTGTCCAGTGAATGTCAGCAGGTCCCTTATCTCTTTACCCACACCTGCAGCTCTGAGATTAGACATGCTTGATGTCATGCCTGGCTTTCTTCATGGGTGCTGAGGATCCAAACTCAGCTCCTTGTGCTTCTGTAGCATGTGTATTACTGACTGTAGCATGCATGTTGCTGACTGGAGCATGCACATTACTGACTGAAGCATGCATATTAATGACTAGAGCACACATGCAACTGACTGTAGTGTGCATGTTACTGATTGAAGCATGCACTTTAATTACTGTAGCATATACATTACTGACTGAAGCATATCTTTTACTGACTGAAGCATTCACGTTCCTGACTGGAGCATGCACGTTACTGACTGGAGTATGTATGTTACTGACTGGAACATGCATGTTACTGACTGGAGTATACATGTTGCTGACTGGAGCATGTATGTTACTCACTGCAGCATGCATGTTGCTGACTGGAGCACGTATGTTACTCACTGCAGCATGCATGTTGCTAACTGGAGCATGCACATTACTGACTGGAGCATGCACATTACTGACTGGAGCATGCACGATACTCACTGGAACATGCACGAAACTCACTGGAGCATGCACATTAATAACTGGAACATGCACGATACTACTGGAACATGCACGATACTCGCTGGAACATGCACGATACTCACTGGAGCATGCACATTAATGACTGGAGCATGCATGGTACTCACTGGAGCATGCACGTTAATAACTGGAGCATGCACATTAATAACTGGAACATGCATGATACTCACTGGAACATGCACAATACTCACTGGAGCATGCACATTAATGACTGGAGCATGCACGATACTCACTGGAACATGCACAATACTCACTGGAGCATGCACGATACCGGAACATGCACATTAATAACTGGAGCATGCACGATACTAACTGAGCCATCTCCCCATTCCTTCCACCTCAGGGTTCCTTCCCAGAATTTCTTTCTGGTTGCTCACTAGCAGAGCACCTAGCTTTTTCAAAAGGAGGTGCTTCCAGGAAGAGATTGTGCAGTCATATGGGTGACAGCCAGGGACAGCTGGTATCTTTAAGCAGACGGTCATTGTCTTACTTTAGGGTTCCCATTGTGGTGATGCAACACCATGACAGAAAAGCAGCTTGGGGAGGAAAACGTTTGTTTGACCCACATATCCAGAGTTACAGCCCACTAAGGGAAACCAAGGCAGGAATCAAACCAGGTGGGAACTAGGAGGCAGGAACTGAAGCAGAGGCCATGGAGGAATGCTGCTTTCTGGCTTGCTCTCTGCGGCTTGCTCAGCCTGATTTTTTTTTTTATATAGCACCCAGGATGACCTGCCCAGTGGCAGCCCCACCCACAACTGATTAGGTTCTCCCACATCTGTCACTAATTACAAAAATGGCTTACAACCCCATCTTATGGAGACATTTTCTCAATGGAGGTTCCCTCCTCTGAAGTCGACATAAGACTAACCAGCACAGCTGTGCTCAAAATCTGTTTTTGCAACAGACGATAGCAAACATAGAGCTGCCCCAGAGTGGGAAGCTCCTTCTGGAAGTGAACTGTGGATGCAATGTAGGTACCACACAGACTGGCCAGATTCTGCTTACGACCAGCACTGGGGAATTAGGAAAGAATCAGATTCCATCTTCTGTTTACTCCCCGTGTGGTCTTAGGAGAACCTGTATACTCAGGCTAGCCAGGATGTCCGTGTTATCTCTTATTTCCTGGGCGCTCCCTGATTGCCACTTGAAAGTGGGCTTGGCATGAAAGGCCTCCGGGGCGTCATGCCACAGCTGCCTTCTCAGGGTCTAAGCGACCTCATGGACTATGTATGACAACACCCCATTATGGATAATTTTGTGAGGGTGCTAGAGATTGAACACAGGCCTTGTGCATGCCAGGTGATGCTGGTTGATAGTGATTTCCTGAAGATCAGGCTTTGCGGCAGTTTGTGCATGTGTCATGAAAGCACGACTTGTCCGAAGCGCCTGCTCAGAAGTTCTCCCCTCTACCCTCTCCCCTCCCCACTTATCTGTGCCCCCTAGAGATGAGCTAACACTCAGATTATCTGGCCACCACCTACCGCGGGTGTTGAGTGCGGCCTGATGAGGGTGCTGACCCCTTGTAGTTTCGGCGGAGCTGAAAGCCAGCCAGCTTCCATGTGGGCCATAAACTGTCTGGGACTCTGCCAGGGATTCCATTGGAGATCATTTCTGCAAGTTGATCTCTGGGACCCAGGGACCCGTCCCAGGGCCATTTCTCCAGGATGAGATGTTTCCCAGTCAAAGCCTTTGAAACAACCGCCCACAACTATTCTGAGTTCAAAGCAAGTCTTCAGAGGGGCACAGAGGGGGCCCATGCCGAAGCATCAGCTGCTAGAGCTGTCCTTTGCCCTCTCTAACAAGCACTGAAGTGTGCATAGGGCCTTTCTTCACCAGATGCTCTGAGAAGCAGATGGGTCTTCAGCCCAGTGAAGCCTGTACCAGCCTCAGGCTGTTCGGACCATAACTGAAGTCAGAGAAAGTATCTCACAACCAGCTGAATTTTCAGCCCTTATTTAATATCTAACTTTTCCTCCCTTGAAATGTGCTCTTTACTCCACTTCACGTCAAGGATCCCTTGCCTCAGCATAGAAAGCCATGGTCCCCAAACTGTGGTGCGTACATTGCTTTCACAATCAGGGCTACCTACAGAGTCCTAGGGATCAGCATTTGAAACCAACTAGACACAGAAATGCACGAATCATACAAGGTTATGAAACTGGTTTCATATGGAGCCTCAACTTTCCAGCCTCATTCCCACACTGAGGGGAATAAAGGTCTCTGATGAAGACTACTCACTTCCTTTTGCTTAGTGTTTTGGAGGGCGGTGTTGTTGTGATTGTTGTTGTGATTGTTGTTGTGATTTTGTTTCCCTTTGGTTTTCAGCGGGAAGCATTTCCCCAAGTGCATGCGTGCAGGTCTATTAGCTGGGGAAATAGATAGGTATCGCGTCTACTTCTAGAGCTCCTGCCCCCATCCTTCCACTTAGCCTTGCAGGCCCAGGCAGCCTGAGACAATTCCCGCCTGTCACTTGACACTTCCATCCTGATCTTTCAGAGCCCAGGACACAGAGGTGGGCTGTGCACTCTGCCTGTAGTTCTCCCAGATCTTCGTGGCTAGAGATGAACTTGCTAGCCCCTTACCCCCAGAGACACTCACTGGTCTACAGCCAGGTTCCTCTCCCACAGGAAAGCCTGCTTTGCAGCATCACACACACACACACACACACACACACACACACACATCACATCTGCACTAGGTGGTCTGACATGGCATGACATGTTTCCCCCCAGGCAAAGCATAGGCCCTTTCATTCTGAACCCTCACTAGGATTTCAGATGCATGGTCCCCAAACTGCAGCTCCCACAGGCAGATACCTCTCTGCACCTCTGTCTACACTTAGTGTTCAGCCATGAGCCAGGCCTCAGCCAGGCAACAGGCGTAGTCATCATTTAGGCTCCATGACTGTACCCCAAGTCCCTCTGCCTCAGACTGCATCTTTCATGCACTTGAGTCTGACTTACTCCTGAGTCTATTACTGCAGTGTAGCAGTGACTGTGATGGAGCACACACACCACACACTGCAGTGTAGCAGTGATTGTGATGGAGGACACACCCTCCAGTGTAGCAGTGACTAATAGAAGACGCCATCTAGAGGGCAGCACTTGCCTTTGTTAGTGTTTATGTTGCTATGACAAGCACCATGACCAAAAGCATCTAGGGAAGGAAATGGCCTTTTTCATCTTGCACTTCCTGGTCTGTCACTGAGAGAGCTCAGGCAAGCAAGGCAGGAACCAGGAGATAGGAATGAAGCAGAAGCCATGGAGTATTGCTGCTTACTGGCTTGCTCCTCATGGTTTGCTCAGCCTACCTTCTTTTTTGTTTTTTTGTTTCGTTTTGTTTTGTTTTGTTTTCGATACAGGGTTTCTCTGTAGCTTTAGAGCCTGACCTGGAACTAGCTCTTGTAGACCAGGCTGGTCTCAAACTCACAGAGATCCACCTGCCTCTGCCTCCCGAGTGTTAGGATTAAAGGCGTGCACCACTACCGCCTGTATTTTATACCTTTTTTGGGGGGAAACCTACCTTCTTATATTACCCAGAGATGGCAACATCCACAACAGTCATCAGTCAATAAAATGGTGCCACACACTTGCTGATGAGCCATTCTTATGTGGACATTTTCTCTGTTGATGTTTCTCTTCTGAAATGGCTCTGGGTTGGGTCAAGTTGACCAAAACTAGCCAGCACCAAGTTTATACTCAAAGAAATGGTTAGTACTGGTCTCATCCCTTTCTAGGGAAAAGCAGCCTTTGTGTCTTTCACATTTGTGGGCAAATTGATAGGACTGTGGACCCTGCTGCAGGATATCGAAAAATACCACAAACAGCCTGTGGTTCACTACCCCAAACTCCTCCTGTAAACAGGCTGTCTGTGGATTAGAAAAGACCGGAATTCACCAATGATGGATGGTGTGTTCACCCCACACACCGCCCAAGTCCCTGAGGAACCTGAAACTGAGACTACACCTCTAGCTTTAACCGGCTTTGCTCTTCAGAAGAGAGCTGGCTAGCAGAGAAAGAGTAACAGCAGCTCGGATTACACCTTCAGCATTCTGTGGGTGCTCACCCCATCTCAGCAAGGCCTCCCTTTTCTCATGGCTCCAGGTGCTGCTCTTTCACGACCAGAATTATGGGATTCATTACGAATACACCATACCTGTAAACCAGAGCACTGAAAACCGGAGTGAGCCAGCCAAGCCACAGGACGCTCTGTTTCTCTGGACCCACAGTGGTTGGGAAGGGTGCAGCGTGCAGTGTGGAGGAGGTAAGGTGGGGGTGAGGGAGGTGAGGGTGCAGCTGAGGAAACACTGACTTTGGGGCCCTCTGCTTCAGTCTGCCCAGTGTGGAAATAGAAAATATATAGTTCCATAAGAACTTAGGCCCTGAAAATCTCAATAGAGCACATAGCCAAGGCTTCCCAGCTCCTGCAGGTTAGAGGGCCCACACTGCTCCGTGGCCTGGAGCTTAACCCTAGCAGTAGAGATTTGCCAATCATGTGAGTAGGTGGTAGGTATGAAAATAAAAGTGTCCCTGAGGATATTTAAGTAGATCTGCAACTTGGTGGAATGGGACCAGACGAAGACCTCACCAATACCCAAGTACCCTGTCCTCTTTGCCACAGTCACCCTCTCCAAGGTGCAAAGCAGAGGGTCCTCTGGGTTGGACAGAGCACACCTCGAGTGGGTCCTGATTCTGTGTCTCTCACGGCCTCAGGAGACAACCTGCCCCCTCTGTCCACACCTGCACATCGTCACCTCTAAAGTGTAATGACTGCTCCACACTTTCCACTATGGAGACTGCACATGAGCCAAAGGGACTGTCACACTGCAAAGTCCTGCAGTAGCAAAGGTGGGGTGTCCACTAGTAGGGAATTAAGAAGGAGCACTGGGAAACTGCCCGTGTTGTGATAAAGAGCTCCCCAGTCATGCCAGCAACTGTCATTCAACACAGTGGGTTATACTATAAAGACATCAAACTAGGAGAGGGCTTGTTGGGACCCAGAAGGCTTCAAAAAGGGGTGGGGGGTGAGAGAAGGTAACGAGGGAAATGACCGAAATTCAATATGTGCACATGGGAAACCATCAAAGAACAAAAGAAAGAAATGAAAGTTTTACCAAGGAGCAGCAGGAAAACTTCATTGAAGAAGGTATAAAGAAGCTGCTGGCATGGCTGCTCCATGGTATGGGAAGGTTTTTATTGTAGATAAGAGAGAGAAGATATCCAGAGGCATCTGGTAGAGTCCAGAGCAGAGGGAGGAAGGAGTAGACTGGACATGGCCAGGGCTAGGGAAGTGGGAAAGCAGGAGAGAGTGAGCAAGAGTGTTGGTGTCCAAAAGAGTTCCACAATAGCCCAGAATAGAGTATAACAAAGATTTATTTATCTGGGATAAACTCACAGAAAGAGCAGTGATCCACAGTCTTCTGCATGCACTGGGAACTGGAACCAAATCCAGCAGCCAAGAGACCTTTCTGCATTTATAGAACATGTGACCACACTCAAAGTGGGCAGTTATCTTAAAGGCTATTGGCTGAAGGAGTCTCCAAGCACCTCCCTCTTTTGTCTAAATAAAAGAGTTATCAGCCTAATATAAAACTATATACAATAAGAATAAATATCAAGAATTGTCCAGGGAAAAGAAGAAGTAAAAATATACATAAAAATTCAAAATATAAGCAGCATGAACAACATCAAAAGGGAAACTTATGCTCAATGTTTCAAAAGTTATCCTATCCTAAGAAATCTAAGTCTTATATTAAAAATGGATAAGTCATGAGAGGAAAGTAACTATGACTATCTAGTTTTCAACCCCATCAAAGACCTGAGAAGGGAACTAATATTACTTGAGTAAACAGGAAGTGCAATAAAGCAACTTCCAAAAGGTTCAAGAAATGACAGAGACAACCAGCTACCTGAGTAATCACCCAAAGTCTCATTTGCAACACAGGGGCAACCAACTTTGTCTAAGGCCTAGAGTAACTGACAGACCATTTTCAGAGGGAGGAAAAAATTTAAAACTGTCTACCCCATCTTGGCAAGGTCTGGCCGTCTTTTTGCTTGTACCCTGCTTGTCCAGTCTGGACACCGTTTTGTCAGTGGTCAAGACATGGGCAGTTCTTTGCCCAAAGGCCAGTTTTGTCAAGAAGAAAACAAGCTCCAAGTGGAGTGTCTTGGGTGCCCAGCATTCTCTCAGGAATAGATCAGTGCTTCCCGTTGCTGCCAAGAGGAATCATGTTTCATGTCGATAGAATTCTAAGTTATTTAAATGCCATATTCTACAGTTCTTTGAAGTGTTTGAAGGTTACCTATCTATGGTAATAGGGAATAGGGGAGAGAGAGAGAGAGAGAGAGAGAGAGAGAGAGAGAGAGAGAGAGAGAGAGAGAGAGAGCGCATCACACAAGTAAGATAATAAAGAACAGTAAGTTCGACTAAGAAGTAAGCTACCTCTGAGTCAGTGTCATTTATCCCCCCCAATAAGGCACTCGGGAGATCATAGGAGATGACACAAAGGATGGTGGATAAGACAGAGTTAGGACAGAGGATTGATCAGAGGGTTGATGAGGGCTGTCAGTGTCTACCCAGCGAGCAGGGTGGCAAGCTAGAACCCAGGTGCAACCCCACCCATCCCTCTCTTGAGTGGCTTGTCTGCTAAGATGATGTTGTCACATAGGCAGCTTGTATGGCCTTATTTAACATTCAAAGGGATCATCCCATTGTTCCTGGGCAGATCAGAGCCACAATGTGATCAAACCCTTAAGTTATCTCAGCTAACTATTCACACTAAATGTTTACTCTCTGCAAATTGTGACAACTGGCACAGCTTCCAGGTACCACCATCAGCCCTACCAGAGTACACCGTTTCCAGGAGATCTCTTGTCTTGGGGACTTCAGCTGTCCCTTATACTGTTGGCTTCCCACCCTCCCACTTTAGGGACCCGTGCCTGTATCTCCTCTGGGCAGCCCAGAGGAACTATAGTAGGCTGTGCTCCTCTGGGAACTCTGAACTGCCACACAACCACAGCTGCCTTGGTGACGCCACTGACTTCCAGTTCCTTCCATGGTCGAGCCTGCTGCTGTATCTGATGGCTCTTTGCTTTCATGTTTACATATGACTATGTTTGTGAGTCATAGGGCAGACATTGTGGCTTAAGACTCCCCATTTTTAAGTCATCCCTGCATGACCAGTTCTTCAAACAACAGATCCTACGAAGAAACCTGGGTCTACATAGTTGTATTGACTCCCTGTTCATCCATTATGGCCATTCTTCTCAAGCCATACCAGTGGCACTAATACAGCAGTCTGAAGTGTGGCGAAGCAAGCTGTCCCACTTGGGAAAACTGAGGCATAGAAGCATGGTGGCCACCTGTTGATGCTGTGGTCACAATGATGCTGATAGTGGCAAAGCCAACAGGCACCCAAACAGCTGATTCCAGAGGCCACCCTCCTATCCATCATCACTCAGCCTTCCTGACAAAGTTGTAACCATCAGATTGAGAGCTCATAGGGACTCTCAAAGAAAGGTTAATGGGTTTGCAAAGCTGCCGAAGAGCACATGGCACTGAGACATTAGCACCCCTGAGCTAAGTGAACCAGTGTGGGACACCTGCCAGAGCAAAGCAAGCCTGAATGTCCATCTCAGCAGCTACCTCACATCTCTCGGGAAACAAAGCAGTGACCACACTCTCAGTGAAAGCTGATACACAGGCATAACTGGGCCCAGATCTCCATAGACTTTAAATCTTAAGCATGCAGATCAAAAGATTAGCAATTTCTGATGGAAATGAAAGCCCCAAAGCAAAGCATTAGCTTTAGCAACTCCCAGGCTGTCCAAGGACACAACTGACCTGAAGGTCCTCCCACTTTCTCAGATTGTTCTAAAATATTACCCTGCTCCATACAACTCTGCTATGACTTAAATGCCCTATCCCTAAGAGAGCAGCTCCCCATCTTTGACAACGAACATGACTCACTTATTGATCAGTAATTGCCCCCCAAACTCCCTCCATAAGCCTGAACGAATGGCTTTCTAGGCATGTGCCTCCATAAGTTCTCAGTTCCCATGGTCTGGCTTCCAGGAGAACGCAGGACCATTGTATCGTGCACACGGATTGTTAACAAGACCACAACCCTGGTGAATGACAGTGACTGCCCCCAAGCAAGCCGCCCTGAGCCCCAGGTCCGAAGGTGCAACTCTCACCCATGCCAGTCCCGGTAAGTCCTGTATTCTGTGGCTTGGACCACCAGCATATTGGATAGCAACAGTTTGGATGAGGGGATGGTAATACACAGTTAACACCACAGATCCAGTCTGTGCCACATCCTACTGGTGTGGCCAGTGATTTTTTTTTTTTTTTTTTTTTTGCTTTTTCAAAGTAGTCATGCTGCCTGATGCTGGGAGCACATTCTGAGAATTACCTATTTAGATGATACAATGTTCGCTACACACATAGACTAACTGTGTAGGTGTGTTATAGTTTATTGTTCCTAGAACATGAACAAAATAGAACATTAATTTAAACACAAAATTGATATATATATATAGTTGGTAGACACAGAATGGGTAGGTTGGTGCTGCTCTAACACAGACTTCTCTACGGTGAATAATACTTTTAATAGGAGCACATTCTAAAATAGCAATAGTAATTGTACCATAGTAAGTACATGAACAGTAACTTATTATCATTACGGTAGTGTGTGCTGTGCTGTGTTGGGGCTGGAGAGATGGATCAGCTGGTAAAGTGCAATCATGAGGACCCTGTCTCTGTGTGTTTATGTCTGTAACCCCAGAGCTAGAGGGATGTGTGGAAACAGGCAGATAGATACCCAAGACTTGCTGGAACCAGTCTAGGCAGTTGGTGAGCTCTAGGCTCACCAAGAGACTGTCTCAAAATAAAACACAATAAAGTGATAGAGGGAGATGCCCAGCACTGACCTCTGACTTCCTCAAGATCATGCATAGGCAAGTATACCCCATGTGTATTTGTGTACGCTCATATATCCCAGCCCTCTCCAACAGTGATAAATGTGACAGCGCAGTAGGTTTGTTTCTATGCGTGCTGCCACATACATGGGTTGCACCGTGATGTGGTACAAGCAGTGGGAAGTTTTCAGCTATATTGTGATCTACAACACTCCTGCTGCATGCCCATGGTTGGTTCTGTCACCAACAGAAGCACCATGACACAGCACGGTTCTGAACGTCTGCCTTCTAAGCCAGAACACTAATGGAAATATACTGTCCTGGCTGGAGGGAAGCTTATAGGTCATGACTGACAGCATCTCACAGAGAAAACGTTGCTATGGGCACACACTTTTGACTGGCACCTATTGGCTCCCCGAAATCGCTTGTCTTGGAGGAAGAAGAAATAAGTGCTAGAATTTTAGCGTTGAAGAATAAGGGTCCAGGAGGTTAATGGGTATGGTTGACATGTCTCTGTGACCATTTGTTGCTATGTGGGAGCCACCTCAACTTCTCTGCCAGACCCAGCTGAAACATGAGATGGCCATGCTACCCATGTGCTCTGGGACATCTCATGCTACCCATGTGCATCGGGACATCTCAACTGGGATAAACTGGGTGAAGTGTGTTCACTAGCTGTATGCATTTCTTTCTAGTTGCTTCAGTGGCCTGGATCACGTGGTACTCCGTGACTCTAATGCATTGTGTGATGTTACCCCTCTGCCTCCCTTTCTGCCCCAAGTTGAGCAACTAGTTTTTTTAAGCTCTCTGTGTACCCCTGGCCTGATTCAGGAGTCTCACAATGTGTTTGGCTTTTGTATCAACCCCCTTTGCTTACACTGTTTTATTTTTTAATTAAATGTGTGTGTGTATGTGTGAGAGAGAGAGAGAGAGAAAGAAAGAGAAACAAAGAGAGAGAAAGTGTGTGTGAGAGAGAGAGAGAGTGTGTGTGTGTGTGTGTGTGTGTGTGTGTGAGAGAGAGAGAGAGAGAGAGAGAGAGAGAGAGAGAGAGTTTACACATACTCCATTGTAGTGATGAGCTGCGGGCACTACACTCCATGGCACGTGTGGAGGTCCAGGACATCTTTCGGGCATTGATGGTCTCTCTTCACTACGTGGGCCCTGGGTATCTAATTCAGGTTCCTGGGGTCGGCCAGGCGCCCTATCTTGCTGAACCATCTTCGCATCATTGCAGCCTTTTGTTAAACTCTTAGCTTGTGCTTAAGAGAAGATGGGAAGGAAGAGCAAGCAGGCGGTGTTCCTTATGTTGATTCTGTGAGCGCCTCCAAAAATAAGAATGAAAGTCTATGTCCAAGCTAAAGGCTTTAAGGAAGGTCTCATTCGGAAAGGTTTGAGTGCCAACTTGCCACAACCTAGATCACTAAGAAAAGATCTTCATTTGAGAAATTACTTAGATCAGCTTGCTCATGGCACCTCTGTGGAACACTAAGGAACAGGGCTTAAAAGCTGCCAATCAAAGGGTTTACATCCCATAATGATGGAGCTGTGGATAATGACAAGGAACTCTGGAGAAAATACAAAAAGGAACTATTTAAAAGCTAGAATGCAGACAGAAATTGGAGTGGAGTATGTGAACAGGAGGCCAGAGTGGCCCCATGTGGAGTTTCCATTGTGAGTTTGTCACTATGTGGACATTGTATTAGTTACTTTTGATTGCTGTGACAAAGCATTCAACAGGAACTGCTTCAATGAGGGCGGATTGCTTGTGACTCATGGCCTCAAGGGTTTGCAGGCGCTGTGGCTAGTGTAGGGAGCATGGCCTTGCAGCTCAGCTCATGTTAATGGTTGGAATGCATGTCAGTGCTGTCTGTGGGACTCTACAGATCAGGTAGCTGCAGCAAGAGTGCTGGAACCAGGGGCCAGGCTATGGCCTTCAAAGTCCTTCCCCACAGTAACTCACTGCTACCAGCTAAGCGCCACCTCCCACGGGTTCCATGGCCTCCTATCCTAGCACCACCAGCTAGGTAGGGAACAAGCCTTCAAACCATGAACTCGAGAGGAAGGTTTCAGATTCAGACCTAAACAGAGGCCCAGCTAGAACTGTGATGGACTGCTGGTGAATCCCACACATGCTCAGGGTGAGCACAGCAGCAGGAAACTGAGAAGGCACAAGATGCAGAAAGGAGAGAGCCAGAAGGGGACCCTCAGATGCCACAGATGTATTTGGTTCCATCCCTAAGATAAGCCACAGATGGGCCAGGTTTCATCTATTAGAGCTGAGGACAGAAGAACAGAACTTCTGTCAAAGCTGCTGCTTAGAGTAGTAGCACAACCCGGTGTGCTGCCTGCCAAGCCGGAAGTTTAGAAATCTACCATGATGCTCTAGGGGTATACCACTCAGTGTGATAGGCTGATCCAAGGTGAAATTTGCTGCATGTATAAATTATGTGCATAAAAAATGCCAGATTTCAAAGGGAATGAAATTATAAATATCAATGATCTAAGGTTGTAAGATAATAATATGGAATGGGATTGTATGGACTATAATCATCTAGAGTAACTGTATTTCAAATATTTTGGGAGAAAGTATATGTGTTTTGCTATTACTTTAAGTATTTATTTCTTATTAGGCAGAGCACATATGCCTCTCTGTATGTGTGGAGGTGAGAAGACAATTTTGGAGAATTGCCTCTTTCCTTCCACTCTGGGGCTACAGGACTGGAACTTAGATTCTCAGGCTTGAATGGCAAGCACTTTTATCTGCTGGGCCCTTTCACAGCCCTGGTGTTGGTTTTTTGGGTTTTTTTGTTTTTTTTTTTGGTTTAGATGTATTTGCTTTATAGCGCTGGGGTCCAACCCTAGGGTCTCACATATGCTGGCTCAGTGTTCCAGCCCTAGAATATACTACTGAAATGAAGTATGCAATTGTTTATTTTTTAACATTTATTATGTACGCAGTGGTCTACCTGCCCATATCCCTGCAAGTCTTCTAGAAGAGGGCACAAGATCTCATTACAGATGGTTGTGAGCCACCATGTGGTTGCTGGGAATTGAACTCAGAACCTCTGGAAGAGCAGCCAGTGCTCTTAACCTCTATGCCATCTCTCCAGGTCCCAACTGTTTCTTTTCACCGTTCCCACGACTGCTGGAAAATTCCAATGACATGTATGGCTCATATGTATGGGACAGCACTGGTGTGAACCAATGAGTCTCGCATTGATAATGTTCGGGATGTGTTTGGAAATTAGTAGTCATGCAAAGAAACGGTCGTGCCCCAGAGCCCATCAACTGTCATAGCCCCTCTGGTAGGAGGCGGGGCTCATGGGCCCCTCCTGGCTCCGGGCTAGAACGTTTACTTACGCAGGCAACCATAGCTGCTGTGAGTTTAGGAGCCATGACCAGAAGGTCTGTTGCAATCTGGTTCTCCCAACCTCTGACTCTTTCCGTCTTTCTACCTCCTTTTACGTGATGGTTCCTGAGCCCTGATGAGGAAAGTGTAGTGGTGATGCCCCTTGTGGCTGAACAGAACTTTCTCTCATCGTTTGATGATCCTGCTGCCCATCCTGCCCACTCTGCCCACTGAGATACTGGAACCTCATTCACTAAGAGCCCACACTCTAAAGGTCCCATCTTAGAATGGAGATACAATGAAGGGCACATTGTTACACTGGATGACTTTGTCTTGCCTGCTTGATTATCCCCTGAGCATCGAGCGCAGCCATAATCATATGCTGTGCCTTCTGCAACTTCCTTTCTTCCTGATCAGCCTCCTCCTGTTTACCAGGCACCTTCTCAGTGCTGGCTACTTACAGAGCTTAGAGAGGAAAGACAGTCTTGCATGCCTGCAACCTGACAGGCATGCTCCCATCCGTTATTTTTTTTTTAAATCTCACCCTCTTCCAATCTCTTTCTGACTCTAAAGTCAAATAAAGCCTGCATAAAAGAATGAGTGGAATTTCCACAAACCGAAGAGAAAATGAAATTGAGAAAAGATAAACCAACACCTAGAATTTTCTGGAGGGCTAGCAAAGGAAATACTGGCTGCGGTTCCAAGCTGGCTTGCTTTGTTTGTTAGTTTGTTTATTCTTGGACCATCTGACCCTTTACTGTTGTTTGAGATAGGCACATGAAAATGAATTGCCACGAGTCTGCAGTTGTTACCTGTTTAACTCAAGAAATGTGTCTGATAATAGAATTTGCAAGTCTTGCAAATCCTAGCAATATATATATATATATATATATATATATATATGCACACCAGTGTATACACAACTATGTATGTGTGTACACATGCATATGCATACTATATGTAAATGTGTATACAGCATACATCTATTTTAGACACATAACATACACATTTGAACAGGAACATCTGAACTATTGCAGAGCACTGTCTAGTTGTCATGTATCTTTCATAAGATCCTATAGTTTGTGGACTCGGGGTACTTGAATGAAAAGTGGAGAGTCTGGTCTCAGAAACTGAGGACTAGAAATAGAAAGAGATCAGACACACAAGTGAAACCTGCCTTGGGTATGGCAGGTATCACTTGGAGCCGTGTCAGGCCTAGAGAGCAAATGCCAGTTGGAATGGGTAGGCATAACTGGAGGCTAGAGGCAGTGGCCCAGAAGGACACCCTAGGAACTAACGGTGTGAACTTTATTAACGAAGCTAAAAAGAGCCTGCTGCTGGGCCTGGCACAGTGGAAGACCCTTTCTGTTATTGTTACTTCTTGACCTTTAAAACATCGTGGCTGTTTGTCTTTTTCCCCTCGCGTTTTCCTTTTTCTCCTGCACTCTTGATTTTCTTCGACCTTCTTTTTCCAGTGGGTTACCCCACAGTTTCCTTTCCCAAGTGCACACCACGAGCGCCTCTTTATTCTGAGTCGGTGCCTGGCTCTGTGGATGTCTCTCCCCCCCACTGCCTCCCCTGCCTCCCCTGCCTCAGCCATGTAGAATCTAGAATCTACACAGGCTGCTGGCCCCTCTCCAGAATCTCGCACACCAACACAAGTATCAGCAAACCTGGCCCCACCATTGGAAGGAGAGGCAGAAATCACAGATTGGATCAGCTGTTACGAGTGTGGCCAGCAGCCTTCGCCTTGCTGACCACAGTCTACGGGAAGAAAGCCCTGTCACTGGCTCCAAAAGAGGGATACTGTATGCCAGCCCTAGAGACCCAGCCACAGACAGCGCAGTGGGCTCCGCTCGGAGCCCAGAACTCATGTGTTACCAGGCTTAACATTTCTGCAGCCTTTTAGAGCATATTAGCCACTTGAAAAGCTATTCCAAGTTATTAGATATTTCCCTATAGCATTTATGATTTGAACCTCTTCCCAGGCAGTACATGGTGTACTGTACATTGAATTAGGGTGATTCAGAAAAGAACATTTACTTGCAATTGGATTGAACAGTCATCTGCAGAGAAGGGTATTTGGTTTTTAAATTTGTGTTCCTTCCTCAATTACCTTCAACCATGCTAGCCTTGTGTTTGGTTAAAGCTGAATGGAATACCACAGTTTCTTATTAAAGTATGTTCTGCGGCGTGCATGTACATGCATTCAGAGAGGGGGTTGGAAGACCCTAACTTCAGAATGAAGCTTGAAATGTGTGTGTGTCTTAAGCCACAGGTGCAATTTGAAAATGATGCTGTTGTTTAATCCGTTTCTTGCTACTATGAAACTTCAAAGACTTTTCCTGCCTTTTCCTGAAATGAAAACAGTAGGTGTAGCTGTGGAACAGTGGTCTACACTGGGCCTCCATGATGTGTGAATGGTGAACATGAATCTATATTAGCTGGATGCCAGAACACTTTACAGACGCTATCCAGATCCCAGGGCCTCACTTACATTCCAACTAAACAGTAAAATTTTGAAACCTTTCCTTGTTTATCAGAATTAGGAAAGCACAGGACAGAGGAAGAATGGTCAACTCCAGAGTTGCTTTCATTGCTTGTGTATCCCTCCCTTCCGTTATTACAGACAAGTGACTTCCCAGACACCCGTTTCCTAGGTACTCGATTCCTCCTGTTCGGAAATGACTCTCATACAAACTCTGCAGTGTATCAGAGAGGCCCTTCTCTCTCCCTGCCTTATCCCAATGATAAAATGGAGCATTTGATATTTCATTTTAACGTTTATGTCATGTTTTCTGGAAAGGAAAAATGCTGGACAATGTGAATGCAGTCATAGGTATTCCTCAAGACAGACAGCCCAGAGCGTAGCTTGCTGACCCCTGCCTTACGTTGCTACTTCACCTGCTGAGATATGGAGAGACCTGGCCCTCAGCAAGAGCCCAAGTTCTAAAGGTGCTACCACATACAAAGAAGAGCAGCTGGCACCCCAGGGTATGACCAGCCCAGATGTGGCCATCCATTTAAAGGGGGCACAGCTTCCTGGCTCTGACACCCCAGAGCCTGTCCTGTCCTGGGGGAGACCAGCTATGTAAAAAGAGGGTGCAGTTTCCTTCACCTGGATCCCCACGGCCTATCTGGCCTAGGAAAGGTCAGTCGTGAAAGAGGGGAACTCAGCTTCCCTGGTCTGGCTGCCAAGGTCCTATCCAGATCTGGGAGGCCATCCTTGAAATAGGGGTGGGCTCAACTTCCCATCCTGGCTCCCCAAGTCCTGTGAAGCCCTGCAGAAGCCAGCCATGGAAAGGGGTGCATCTACTCTGGCCTTGTTTCCCAGGGTCTGTTTAGCCATATGGGGGGACAGCTGCCCAGTCTGGTTACCAAGATCCCTCTGTCTTGGGGATGCCAGCCATGAAAATGAGGGAGCAGCTTCTCAGGGTGTTCTCCTGGCAGGCCCTGAAGAGGCTAGATATGGAAGAGGGTCCCCAGTTTCCCCCAGTAGCCAGACCCTGGGGAAGTTCTGCTTTATTACAAAGTGAGCCATCTGAAATGAAAAGGAAATGTATGTTCTTCAGGCTCCGGGAGGACGTCAGATGTCAAATGCTGTGGAATGAACGCTCTATGATTGAGGGCAATGATGGGAAATTCTCCAACTGGCAGAATTGCTGGAGAAGTTAACAACAATAAAAAAAAAAAAAGATGGGCATAGTGACCAGATCCTAAAACAGTCTGCTTCTCATGGGATCTAACAAGTTTTCTTAAGTTCGGTACCGGTCAACTGTATTAAAGCAACAGTCTACAGATATGGAATAACCATTTTCCATTAAAATGCATATTTTTATAGACATGCAATGAAAACAAAGGTATCATCATGCAGTAGCAGTGTCTGGGCTTCTTTTCCTATTGCTTTGATAAAACACTCAGACAAAAACAATTTAGAGGAAGAAGCTTTATTCTATGTAGCTCACAGTTCAAAGATACAGTCTGTCGTGGTGGGAAAGTAGATGTAGCCACAGCTGGTCACAATGGTCACAATTAAGATGGGTTTTTCCACATCAGCTCACAAAATCCAGACAACCCCTCACCAACATTATCAGAAGATAACCTTTATTTGTCGCTCACAGGTGTGCCCAAAGGCATACCTCCTGAGTAACTTGATTGAGTTGGCAGTTACCACTATCACAAGAAGCATAGAAATCAAACTTACAGATTTCTAAAAGCATGTTAAGCTGGGACATGCAGCCCAGTGGTACAGCACTTGCCTGGCATGTGCAGAGTCATGAATTTACTCCCGAAGGTTAAAAAGAAATTAGTAGAGGTGGAAATACTTTGTAATGACAATGTGTCTGTCAAGAAGATGCAACAGTTACAAAATGTGCCTGGCTTGGCCCCAGAGCCCTAGAGAAAATGTAACAGAAATGAAAGGAGAAATGGAATCTCATAGTATTAAAATGTCTTATCACACCCAGTTTCAGGAGTGGGCTTGAAAAACTAGGTAAATATTGGAAAGGAAACCAAAGGCTTGAACAGTCCTCTAAACCAACAAGACTTGAGCATCTTGAGAAGAATCCAACTGGTGTAACAAAGAACTGGGTGTATTCTCGGACCACAGTAGAATGAAATTAAAAATCAATAAGAGAAAGAAACTGTGAGAATTCAAAAATATGTAGAAATTAAATGATTTGCTTCCTAGATAACCGATAGGACAAAGAGAAATGATAGAAGAGACCCTGGTTCTGAGATGAACAGAAATGAAGGCTCTGCATGCCGAAACTTAGAGAATGTGATGAGAACAGTCCACAGAGACATTCTTAGCTTAAGAATTTTACATTTTAGCCGGGCGGTGGTGGCGCACACCTTTAATCCCAGCACTTGGGAGGCAGAGGCAGGCGGATCTCTGAGTTCGAGGCCAGCCTGGTCTACAAGAGCTAGTTCCAGGACAGGCTCTAGAAACTACAGGGAAACCCTGTCTCGAAAAACCAAAAAAAAAAAAAAAAAGAATTTTACATTTTAAAAATTTATGTTTACATTTATTCTATTTAATGTGTATGGATATTTTGCCTGTATGAATATCAGTACAACCACTTGTATGCCTGATACCCTTGGAGGCAAAAAAAAAAAAAAAAGACCGTGTTGGAGCCCCTGGAAGTTAAAGATGGCTGCAAGCCACCCTGTGAGTGCTGGGGATTATACCCAGGTCCTCTGAAAGAACAACCAGCGCTCTTAACTACAGAGCCCATGTTTACATTTTTTAAAAAACTAGAAAGGGGCTGGAGAGATGCTTCAGCAATGACCATTATGTTTTTCAAAGAATCAGTGTTGAGTTCGCAGTACCCATGTCGGAGGCTCGCCACCATAACTCCAGCTTCAGGGATTCAGTGCCTTCTTCCAGCCTCTGGAGGTACCACACTCACACCTGCACAAACCCACAAGCACTCACGTGTGCAAAATTAAAGATAAAAATAAAATCTTTTTTTAAAAGATTTCAAATTAGCAGCTTGGAAAAGCAACAAAATCCGAACAAGCAGAAAGAGGGAACTAAAATCATGAGAGCAGACATTAATGAAATAGGGAATGGAGAAAAACAACAAAACCAAAAAAATGGGTTATATGATCGAATCAACATAACTGGTAAACCTTTAGCTATATTGTTCAAGGGGACAAAACTCGAGTTACTAAAATTGCAGAAGAAGGGGCATTGTTTTCGATCTTACAGAAGCAAAGGGGACAGTGATAAATACCATGAAAAGTTGTATGCCATAAAGTAGAGAACTTCCATAAAATACATATACTTCTAGGAGGAAACAGACTCCCAAGCAGAATAACACACATCAAGAAACAAAAGCCGTGAAAACACCACAAACATGCCAGCAGTCATCACAGTGGCCACAAAAGCCTGAAGGCTTTCCTACAGTAGATAAAAGCATGACCCAGGATCTGCTCCGGCCATTTCTGAGTAACATTGTACTTGAGACTCTTGCCAAGTCATCTACCTAAGAAAATGAAATAAAGGGAGTCGTGCTGAGAGGAAAGGGGCAGAACTCCATGTGTGCCAACGACATAATCTTCTATTTATTAGAAATTCCTACAGACTCTACTAAGGAAACTGAATTAATCTCGGGGAGTTGCGAGACGATGAGCAAAATCAGATTTCTGTGTATTGCAAATGAACAAGCTGAAAATGGAATAAGAAACCAGTTGTAATCACGAGGTGTTAGGGGTTGAATGTGACGTGTCCATCACAGGCACGTTTATTTGAGCACTTGGTTCCCAGCTGGTGACACTGTTTGGGGGAGGTGGTGAAGATGTTGGAGCACAAACAGGCTGCCAGGAGCAGATCTTAAAGGCTCCATCGACTTCTGTTTCTGGCTAGAGTATCCTGTTGCCAGATCCACCAGATATGAATAAGCTGCACCACTCCAGCTGCGTGCATTCCTACCATAGTGGACTATGCCCTCCAAACTATGAGCCTAAATAAATGTCTTTCTCCCTTAAGTTGTTTCTGTAAATGTCACAGAGGCAAGATGAGTGACTAACACTCCTAAACACCAAGAAGAATAAAACATTCAGCGATAATTTCAGAACTCATAACCTGAAAACACATGGAAAGCCATCTCGCTCTCATGAAGTGGAATGTTTCAAGCAAGCGATACTCCACAGTTGTTTCCCCATTCAGTTTCCATAAAAATTCCATCTGCCTTTATTGTACCAATGAGCAAACTGATCCTAAAATTCGCGTGCAATTGGAAAGGGCTCAGTACAGCCAAAACAGTCTTAAAGAGAATACTGAACCTTGAAGTTTCATGCCTCCCAGTTTCAAATCTTAGCACGAAACTAACACCGTGTGGCGCCCTCACTCCAGTGCATGCCAAGAGCGACCAAGGGAGCTGAGAGTCTAGAGAGCACATCTTGGGTTTACTCTTGGGTTCCAAGAATGTCTGATGGGGCTTTTGTCCTTTCAGCCAGTGTGTCTGGTACAACTGGAGATCCACGTGCAAGAGCGACACGGTGCACACAATCCTGCTCATAAGGCATCAAGCTCCAAAGGCCTAAATGCATACCATAGGCAAAAATCTTCCTGGCATCGTTTTGCTATTAAGATACCAAAAGTATGAGCAACAGCAACAAAGTTAAAATCCATCAAAATTTTAAGGTTTGCTTTTGTTCGCTTTGTTACTTCAAGAGCGCCCATCAGGAATGTTAAAAAGTTAACCAAGGAATGGGAGGGAATTTTAAGGAAATAGTACTACTCAAGTAATAAATTAACAGATGACCCACAGACAGGCGTGCACATGTCCAGATGAGGTAGAGACAGATAAACCGCCCAAGTATACTAAGAGTGGCAATCAGTGTGGGGGCATTTAACCCATTCCAATCCATGTCCCCTTGAGACCTAGGATATACAAGAATCTGGAGTGGGACTGGTCTGTAGCCTCCGAGGTCAGCAACCATAGCAGAACCCCAAGAACCTACACTTGTAAATGTATATTTGGGGAGATTTTAAACCATACACCTTTTGTTCAGTTGCCTCTGGATTTCCTTGCCTCTTCCTTGTCCTTCTTTAGGAAGAGCTTGCTTGCAGGGTGTGCCCCAGGGGTTCTCATTCCCACAGACACTGGCCAGGAAAATAGGACCTGTTTTCAGATGCCAGCCATCCTCATGTTCCATCTCAAAGCTGCCCCGGGACTGGGGAGATGGCTCGGTCTGTAAAGTGCCTGCTGCACAAATGTGGAGCCCTGAGTTTGATCCTTAATACCCACATGAAAGCCGGCCAAGAGGCACATCTTTAACCCCTGTGCTGAGGATAGGGGACAGAGACCAATGGGTCCCCGAAGCCCTTTGAACATCCACCCCGGCTAAATTGATCGGCTCCAGGACCCGTGAGAGACCTTGACCCATGCAACATATTGAAAATAGCAGCACTTAGCGAACATGTCTTCATTTACTTGATTTTTCCCTTTTAACATATATACGGTCTATTAACCCTGTCCCTGAAGGGTTCGACACTGCTTTAGTTAGGGTTTCTATTGCTGCAGAGAAACGGCATGACCAAAAAGTAAGTTGAGGAGGAAAGGGATTCATTGACTTAAACTTCCACATCGCTGTTCATCACTGAAGAAAGCCCGGACAGCAACTGAAACAGGGCAGGATCCTGGAGGCAGGAGCTGATGCAGAGGCCATGGCAGCAGGTGGCAGATAGAGTGGCCGAGACAAATGTGATGCACAAAGTGGAGAGAACCGACTGGAAGTGGCTTGAGGCATTAAGCTCTCAAAGCCTACCCCCAGGGACATGCTTCCTTTAGCAAAGGAACAAGTGTTCAAGTGCCCAAGACTATAGGGGCATTTCTCATCTGAACCACCACCCGGGTTTATTCTGACACAGGGTTCACACTCAGAACCTGCCTCTCCAGGCTCGACATGGCCTCACTTCCAGGGATTGGTTTCCCAGTCACTCACCTTCTACCCTAAAAAAAGAACCATTGTCTCCTTTTCTTCTCATGCCTGGCATCTCTTCTCCTAAACCTGAAACAGAAACATTAGGGAAAGAATGGGCAAATGCTACCCACTAGTGAGACAATCAAAACAAGTCTCAACCAGATCTATGAGCCAAGATCTCTTTGGACAAAAACGGGGCAATTCTTTTCTAAGTAATACACGTACTCTGGAAATATTCCAACACTCATATTTTTTAAATAACCAAGCACTTCCCTCATAGTTATATTTTATATCTCTTGCTCCATAAGAAAATGCTAGAGCGTTTTGGAAAGACACCACCCAGGCTGGGTCCATAATGCTTCAAAGGCACGCTACTAAGAGCTGGGAACTGGGCTATTTCTGACCATCTCGAAGGATGCTGTGGGTCTGCATTTCTATTTTTTGTGCAAAGTTACTGCACTTTCTTAATTTTTTTTTATGTGCATTGGTGTTTTGCCATGAGCGTTAGGCTCCATGGAACTGGAGTTACAGGCAGCTGTGGATGCTGGGAATTGAACCCAGATCCTCTGGAAGAGCACTCAGTCCTCCTAACTGCTGAGCCATCTCTTCAGCCCTCAAGTTTCTGCACGTTTGACCACTCAGTTCCTCGGGACCTCGGGTGCCATATTTTTAATGCTTTTTAGTGAGTGTCTGTCTGTGCATGTGTGGGTGTGCAGATGTAAAGATGTGCAGGTGTGCATGCTTATATATGCATAGCACGTGTATGTGTGCACATGTGTGTAGAAGCCAGAGGACCACCTCAGGAGTCAACCTCAGGAACCTCCTTTGAAAGGGCCTGAAGCTCACCAGTTAGGCTAGAGTAGCTGGCCAGCAGGTCCCAGGAACCCTCTTGTCAGCCTCTCTCCAGGCTGGGAATGCAAGGGTATCTCTACACCTGGCATGCTATACATAGGTATCAGGGCTTGAGCCCAGATCCCCATGCTGGTGAGGTAAATACTCCCCCAACTGAGCTTCTCCCAGTCCTCTCAAAGGTTTAATAAGTCCCCCGGATTTCCCTGTGAAATACGAACTTATTCTCAGGTCCCAGGGATAGCAAAATTAGCTGTGAGACCCATCAGCTTATTTTTTTCAAAGGCTTCCTTTCAGCTGTGTGTCTACACATCCATCTTAAAAGACTTGATGCCATTGAAGGACTCAAATCAGAGTTTTCTTCAGGGCAACTCAAGGACATTGCTCTGATAGGGGAGAAACTGGTCTTTTTACCCTTCTCCTGGGCAGGAATGGGTTTATGTGGCCTGCTTCTCAGAGAGGCCTGGACGCTGGCATAAGCAAGCAGTGTTGGACGTGCCAGAGAGGGAGAAGAACAGGTAGGAAGTTGGCTCATGGTGCAGCCATAGTGACCTCCACCCCTAAAGTGCTGAGCACAGCTTGAAAAGGAAGGGAAGAGGTTTGCAAGTGAAGTGTCACGAGCTGCTTGTCCCAAACTCCAGTTCTAACACAAGGTAAGTATCCGCCATCTGAAAATCCCAAACTCAAAAACTCTGCAGCTTTCTGACATCCAACAATGATGCTACAGGTGGAAAACTGGTAGACTGAAAATAGCATATAACTTTTCCTCTAGGCTGTGTGTTCGTGCACTATGTATATAACAGTGTGTGTGTGGGGGGGGGGGGGATTGGTTATAGCCACCATCCCCCCCAAATACCTCATCCTATCTATGAAAATATCCAGAACCTGAAAACAATTTGGCTCGGGAAGCCTGGCCCTCTGCCGGCCATAGTGCATAACTAGGATGATCTCATGCTGATAGCCTTTTGATGTCCTGTCCCGTGCTGTCAGCTGCTATCAGAATGCATAATCACCCTGCTTCCCCAGGCTTTGATCTTGGAGGCTATCTTTCCTAACCTTCTCCAGAGAAGGATGCTCTCCGCAGTTTAGGGGTCGCTGGCCTGCAGGAGGCACTGCTCAGTGTGGCCTCCGTGAGAAAAGCAAACGGTGCCAACTGCTTCTTCTCTCGTTGAGTTGACATTGTTTATTATACGATAGGAGGGAAGGCGATTGTCCAATAAGCTAACATGACTGCCTAGGCAACTCCTGACCCCACCCACAACTCTGATGCCATGGCAACAGTGGGGCAATGCAAACAGGTAACTGGCCATCGCCAGCCTGGCAGCACATCCATGAACTAGGAGGCCTTTGATCCAAGATAACAGATCTGAAAGTACAGAAAAAAGAATATAGAGATGGGGGTGGGGGGTCCAGTACTCTGGATAAGAGGGCTTGCTGCTCATGCAGAGACTATAAGTTCAGTCCCAGCACCCATACTGGATGGCTCAAACCAGCTGCAGCTCCAGCTCTGGGAGACCTACACCTCTGGCCTCTGCGGGCACATTAACTCACATGCCCACACATGCGGAGAAGTACAAACCCAGAGATACAAAAAAAAAATAATAAAAATAAATAGTTGTTAAGGGAGCATAGAGAAAGTATGTAGAGTCGCTCCCAAAGCTGAAAAACAAACCAAAAATGTAAAGCAGATTTTATAAAAGATGTGTCAGGGCGAGTTGCTGTAGAGCTACCCCGCTTGGTCCCTGCTTTGCTCTTCTGCAGGCCTCCACTGTAAGTCCCTCCTAGGTCTGATGGGCTGGTGTAGCTAGTGCACATGCTCCCCTACTAGCCCACGTGCATCCCAAGGGAAACCTGAGGAGTCCACGTTAGAAGGAAGATGGCCACGGGCAGACAGGAACAGCCAGGCCCCTCGTAAAGGATGCAGATATCAGGGTCACACCACATGGCTCTGTGGTCAGAACCACAGCCAGTCCAGCTGCCCCTGTCCAGCGAGCTTTAGAACCCACAGGTCTGTCTGTTAGCATCAGGGCTACTGTACTGGAAAATTCCTGCGCATGGGTAAGAAAGGCAGCCCGCCCGGAATGTTACTCTTGGATAGGAACTTCCAGCATCAGCAGCTGCATGATTTTCAGAGCATGAGAGTTTCTTTTCCAAACTCTTGGTGACTGGGTGTGGTACAACCTGTTAGCAAACCCAGACTTCTCTCCACCACGGTTATTTCAACTCCCAAACTGCACTGGCCTGAGGTCTGGAGCCTTGGCTGTAACTTGACTAGGTGTGACAGCTGAAAAGGGAGTGGATCCTGTGGCTGTATCAGCTCCTCGCTGAGCCCTATTCTCTGCTCCCCTAACAAGGACTTAGTTCCCTAAGTCCCAGGGAATTTTTTTTTCAACCACCTCCTTAGAAATGAATTTGTTGTAAAAGTAGAAAGTCTGAAAACTCAGATTTTCCTTGGGCTAAGGAGATAGCTCATATACCAACGCCTCACAAACATGATACCCACGTTCCAGTCCCAACACACATAGTTTAAGAAGAAAGTTAGACATGATAAACATGATGTGCTTGTAATCCCAGTAGTAGGAAAACAGAGACAAGATTCTTGGGGCTTGCTGGTCAACCAGCCTAGCAAAATTGGTAGATTCTAGGCCAAGTGCGACACCCTGCCTCAAACAAAGTAGATGGCGCCTGAGGTTGACCTCTGGGCTACACACACACACAGGCACACACACACACAGAGGCACACAGGCACTCACACAAAGGTTTTTTTTTTTAAGTTATGGGTTATTTTTATAAGGTGAAAGTAATGCAGGTAGAAGATGTTCAAAGGCCCCTGGGTGACCAGTCTACCCCTGTAGGTGGGACAGTAAGGAGAAAAGGGACGGGGTGCTGGGCCGCTGCATGATTTAGGTAATCCCCATAAGTCATCTGGGGCCAGTACTTGGGCACAGCCCCTAATCCTCTGGAAAGTTGAATATACTTTCACCACCTTTTATGAATGAAGATTTCAAGATAAGTAAACACTGAGTAACTTTCTCCTGCACACCATGTCCTCCTGCCACGTGTCTTACATACCTCCTACTAACCCATTACATTTTCAGAAAAGGAGAAAACAGTGCCCCAAAAGGTCAAGAGAAGTCAGCAATGGCATTCTCTTAGCCCTTAGTTTAGGAATTGCTGCGGGGAAAGGGAGACGGCTGCAATGGCTTCCTTCTCTGAAAGTTAAAACATAGGTTTGAAGTTGTAAAGTTAAGTCATTCTGGTTTAAATCTTTAACATCCCCCAAAGGTCTATGTAACAAAGGCTTAGTCCCCAGCCATCGTTCCCAGCCATAGCGCTGTAGGAGACGGGGTTTCTAGGAGATAGATTCTGGCTGGGTTAGTTAGGTGCTAGGTGCTAGGCCCTGAAAGTGGGTAGTGGGAATTTGCCCTTTCCATCCCAGCTTCCGGGCCAGCATCAGGTGGGTGCGCTCCTCTGCCCTGTACGTTGCCTTACAAATGGCCCAAAGCCAGCGGAGCTGACTGAAGCTTGACTGACACCATGAGCCACACACACCGTTTCTCTGTAGAAGCTGACTTTTCTTGGGTGTTTTAACAATCGCAGTGTGGGGAGATGATTGACACAAATAGAACCCTCAAGGTTCGTCGTGAACATTAGGTTGATTCATTTTCTGGCTTCCTCTCTCTTTCTGTGTGTGTGTGGGGGGGTGGGGGTGGGGGTGGGTGTGGGGGGATATGTGTGTCTGTGTGTGTGTGTGTGTGTCTGTGTGTCTCTGTGTGTATGAAATGGAATTGTGTTAGAGCCAAAACAATTTCAGAGCCTGAGATATCAAAGATAAAGTTTTCCAATAAGACTCTGGCTTCACGGGCACTTGTTGAGGAAGACAGGGGCAGCCCCCCTCTAGACTCCACAAGCATTGCTTTCTCTGCCCATAGTTAGCTAACCAAGGGCCTGGAGAGGCTGGGGGGATTCCCACCCTGTCTTAGATCCCATGTGAGCAGTGTCTAGTAGAGTTACCAGGAACTGAAGAAGTGGCAGCCCATGGCCTGGGTCTGATGTTTTCTGAGTACGCCTGCCCGCTCAAGGAACAAACCTACAGCCTTCTGACATCTCCTCTACATCTTCCCTGGCCAAATAATGAGCTCACCCAGGTCAAGCGTCAACCACACAGGATACCTTTGCCACTCCTAATGCCACCTCTTTACTGATGCAGGTTTTGTCTTTCCCAAAAAAAGGGGCAGGGCCTGTATGATGCTCTGTTCCCTCCCGCTGGTATTTGCAGGGCACGTTTTGTGGAAACAAGAGGGCACACACTGAGGGCTCTCCCAATAGGGCATCCTTAGGCTGTGCTTTCCTTTCAGTGCCAACAACTCCAGAGCCCAGAAAGCCATTTTCACAAAGGAATGGATAAAGATTGGTAGAGGAAAGTCGCTCATCCCAGATCCCAGAATTCTGTGTGTCAGTGGTTACCTCCCCTGAGTTGGAAATGAGGTTGTGTTCCAGTTACAGGAGACTTTACATACCAAGAGGTGGGCATTTGACCTGGAGATGCTCCAGAGACAAAGAAGTAGAACTCAAAGGCTAGTTGGGGACCCTAGTGCGTGTGCAATTGTCCCCTGGTTAAATCATTTAGGTTCATTTGGTGCAGTTTGTCATGGACCTCATCCCTTTTGTGAATGGCATTGCCTGTCTGAACCATGATCCCATCCTGACCCCTTCCACTTGCCCTTCCCTTTTTCATAGAAATCCCTCAAACCCCTTATTTACCTGGCCATGTATTGCTGTGCCTTTTGCTTTATACCGCTGTTTTAAACGACAGAACAAATACAAAGTCAGTAAATCCCTGTCATGGGGAGGCACCAAGATACTCTACTAGTTAAGCTCAGTAGGCCAACTAGCCAGAGAGGGGCAGTCTCACTTCTGGGTTGTAGAGAGTATGGCCTTAGGTCCCCCCTTGCCACTAGCTACACACAAACCCCTGGGCATGTTCCCAAATCTCTCCATCTGTAAAACTGTGAAATTAGATCCTCCCTCATAGAAGTCTTGAGAAGATTAGGTGAAGTAATGCCTATAAATTCCTTCATCCCAAATAAGCACTCGATGAACGTGCGCCAAACCCATCACCGCTGCTCCACCACAAAACTGTATTAGTGATAAACATAAGCCAGCTGTTGGACCCCAGAATTTCATGGGCTATTTGTAATGTCTTAAGACACTGCACACACATGCATGAACACACACATATGAATACACACACTCACACACACATATACACACACATACACATTTTTAATACAGTTACAACTGCAAAGTTTAAATAGCCCATACTGGTATTTTTTCCAGGTAATAAAACATTGGGAGAAGTCCTGGCATTTTCTAATACTTCCCTTCTTGTCAGAGCAAGTCCATATAATTTATATGTATTTCAGGGTAAATGGAAACAGCAGAAAAACTCAAGTGGTTCATTGCCAACCTTATGAGTGTTCCCAGGCTTCAGATAGTGTTATCAGCGAGATGAGGTGAGGCTAGGGAAGGAAAGGGGATTCTGAAATGGGCTGGGTGTCATTTAGACCTGGAGATTGGGTTATGAGCTCAGAGCTTGGAGTGTAGCTTTCCAGACACCCTGTGCTGGGTAGCTTGTTACTGGCTGGAATAAGACAGAGGTAACCTTGACAGTAATGAGACTGAACTTGATATGGATGGATGGGAAGTGCTAGATCCTGCCAGCACTGCTGTCTACTAACTAGGACTTAGATTTAAACACCACAGACAAAAGCAGCCTGTGGACATAAAAGTAGGTGATTTCCAAGTGTTAGTCCCCACATCAGTCAGACAAGAAATTAACACTGCTGTGGCTGTAATGAATGTTCTCAGGCCACACAGTGTGGGTGGTCTGGTCACGTGGATACTTACCTAATCCTTAATCCGTTTCCTGGGAAGAGGACACCCAGTCATCTTCTGTCAATGTCAGACAGAGCCTTGGCCTGAATCTTGACCTCAGGAAGGAAGGACACTTCTGCTGCACCTGCCCTGCAGGCTGGATAAAACATTGGTGGCGGTGATTGTCTTCATGAAACTCCAGTGGTTGTTTTCATAATACATGCAGTGTTGCTGCAATGATTATTTTATATGGACAGTGTTGCTACGGTATTTTTTTATGACAGCTGCAATGTTGCTACTGTGATTGTTTTCATGATCTATGTACAGTGTCGCTGCAGTGGTTATTTTATATGTACAGTATTGCTGCAGTGGTTATTTTATATGTACAGTATTGCTGCAGTGGTTATTTTATATGTACAGTGTCGTTGCAGTGGTTATTTTATATGTACAGTGTCGTTGCAGTGGTTATTTTATATGTACAGTGTCATTGCAGTGGTTATTTTATATGTACAGTGTCATTGCAGTGGTTATCATATATGTACAGTGTCGTTGCAGTGGTTATTTTATATGTACAGTGTTGCTGCAGTGGTTATTTTATATGTACAGTGTCACTGCAGTGGTTATTTTATATGTACAGTGTCATTGCAGTGGTTATTTTATATGTACAGTGTCGTTGCAGTGGTTATTTTATATGTACAGTGTCGTTGCAGTGGTTATTTTATATGTACAGTGTCGTTGCAGTGGTTATCATATATGTACAGTGTTGTTGCAGTGGTTATTTTATATGTACAGTGTCGTTGCAGTGGTTGTTTTATATGTACAGTGTCACTGCAGTGGTTATTTTATATGTACAGTGTTGCTGCAGTGGTTAGTTTCATGATATATACAGCATTGCCACAGTGATTGTTTTCATGATAGCTGCACTTAGCATCCTCAGAATCTTCTGCTGGAGAGAGAAGAGGAGCATCTTTGCTGACACATTGTCAGGCACCACTCTGGGTTTCCTGATGCAGTGTCTCCTGGCTGAGAATTCTCTAGTATCAATTCTAGCTACTGTTGCTAGTAGTTCATTTGACTTATAGTGGCAAATGTGTGTGAAAATCTTAACTATGGTGTGTAGATGGAGCTGCAGGCTTGCGTCCTGCCACCCGGCTAGCTTTCTACCTGAAATAATTACACGGAAACTGTATTCTTTTAAACACTGCCTGGCCATTAGTTTCAGCCTCTTATTGGCTAATTAACCCATATTTAGTAATCCGTGTAGCACCACGAGGTGGTCGCTTACCAGGAGAGATCTTAACCTGTGTCCATCTCAGAAAGGAGAAGCATGGCGACTGCCTATGGCGACTGCCCTGAAGCGTCTGCCCACTCCTTCTTCCCACAATTCTGTTCTGTCTACTCTGCCTACCTAATTTTCTGTCCTATTAAAGGGCCAAGGCAGTTTCTTTATTAACCAATGAAAGTAACACAGAGACACTCCTCCATCAGTGGTGAGAATAACCAAGTTTGGTGAATTAGATACTGACCTTGAACAAGAGGACAAATGCAATAAACCGGTGGTTGAGTGAAGTAGAAGTAGTTGGTCAGTTATCTCATTTCCTGAGGGCTGAGAGAACCAGAGCCTGAGCTCCTAAAGGTGAAGACAATAGGCCAGGCACCCTATACAAGTCTTGGATGTAAGCCAGAGCTGGCAGGAAGCTCTGGGCCTCATTCAGCATATGTTCTCGTGCCTGGAGATTGGTCAAGGGACCAGGGGGACAAGCAGCTGGATGTTGCAGCTTCTAGACAAGGCAGTCTCTTCTTGAAATTCAAGGGTACAAAAGAACCTGTCACGCTAACTCTAATCCAACACACCAGGAGGATTGTTGACAGGCAGCTGGGAGGCAGTGATTGGCCGGGTTGTTCTTCAGTGTGCCAGTCAAAGGGATACTTAAAGGAAGGTTAAATCTAGGCCTCTTTGCTGTGAGAAAATTAAGAAGAACCAGAGCAGAGATCATCTGACCCTGCAGAGACAAAGAGCCATCAGTGTTGCTTAGAATTTTAAGGAAAAGTCTAAGAGATTCCATTCTGATTCCATCACCAGGATTGGAGACACACAAGGGCAGGGGCTCCCATGGTGGCTCTGGGTGAATCCGAGAGTCTGGTAAAAGAGGTACATGTGCCATGACTGTAGAAAACAGTCCTCCCCCGCTAGCAAATCACGAGTGAAGCTACCAGAAGCTCACAAGAAGAGTTCTGCCTAGAATTTAACAAAGATAGTTTATTGGTAGTGTTTTTAATGTAAGAGAAACAAAGAAGAATAAATAAGCTCTTTAAGATAGACAGACACATAGATACACACACATATACGCACACACCACATACACACACATACCACAATACACACATACCACACACACACACACACATCACATACATACCATATACACACCATACACACACACACCACACATACACATGCATGCACACACATACACACACAGACATACATACATACTACACACACACACTCCACACATACCACATACACATACCAAAACACGCACACACTACACACACCATACACATACCATACACACACAGCCATGCATGCACATCACACACACACACACACACACAGCAGAAGGGGAAATACAGCTACAAACCACTGCTACTTTCAGAAGTGACAGTGAGAGCGGAAACAAGAAATGGAGAAGAAAGCAGGAAGCATGGTCCCTAGGGGGAGAAGACAACAGGAGGCAGAAGCAACTAGTCTTAGGGTTAGAGAGCCTGGATCCAGGCACCGAGGTTCCCATGCCAGCTCCACAGCTGCTGTTTGGGACCTAGGGCAGGTCACCATCCCAGCCCTGTAAGATGCAGGCTGAGCATCGTGTCTACCTCCTGGGATTGTTGTAAGTGTGAATTAATAGAAACAAATTACGCAGGCCATTTCCAGACATGCAGTAATTGCTAAATTTGGTGATTTTATGGTTCCTGTTATCATGGTGCTTTATTTTTTCACAAGTGTCCAAAACCTTATCCCAGGACGAAGGCTAGTTCAAGGTACTTTAGAAGCCACGGCTGAGGCTCTGCTGGTCAGTTCTGAGAATCACAGCAGCTGAAGAGGAGCCAGGAACCTAAGGCGTGTGCATCAGTCTCTCAACAGGAGCAGTTCACAGGTCCCAGGACTGTGTCTTCTACATGTTGTCAACCCCTGACATGATGAGAGAAGGGAGTGGCTCTCATGGAATCTGGAGAGCAAGGATGCTGGAGTGTGGGGGTGTTCAGCAAGACCACTTAAGCCCAACACTGTTGCTGGTTGGAAGGTCTGTAGAGCACTCAGTGGATTTCCCATGATGTGACTATAGAAGAAGCAGGGAAACAGACTAATACCCCATCACCATGGGGCTAGAACCTGGTCCCCTTGCTCCATGTCCAAGAGGCCCCTAGAGGCTCCTTTCGGCACTCTGTCTTTGAGGTTTATTAGTAGCCTCCAGTCATACAATTTCTTCGAGTAGGGCTCCATGGCGAGACCCCCATTGTGTCAGGACATGCTACAAGAACATGGGGCTGTAAGCTAAAGCTCCTTACAGAATGGGCACCTTCTTGACCGCCCATCTACTCTGTGTTTCCAATGAGAAGAATACAGATGCCCATTCTTCTTTGGGGCTGCATGGGCCTGAGTGGTATCCTTACAGAACAGCAGAACAGGAAATAAAACACAAAAGAGAATTTTATACCTAGCTAAAGTATCAAGGCTTTGGAACAAGTTTTCAGTATGAGAGAGCCCAGGACATCATACCCAGCAGCCCCTCTTATAGTATCTACTAGATCAAGAATCCATAAAGGACAGATGTCAAGTATTTTAGACTCTAAAGGATCTTCAGTCTCTGTTAAAGTTACTCAACTATCAGTGTAGCCCAGGAACAGCTATAGACGGTACAGTTATTCTGCTCCGCTCACAGGTTCCGTCTCTTCTAATTCAGCCAACTGTAGATAAAAATGTTCTTTAAAAAAAACTACAAAGTTCCAAAATGAGAAACATGAATTTGCTCTGTGCCGAGAATTCTATATTAATGAAATACTGTGTGTTCAAACTCTGCTGGAGCCTTGTGCCATTCGGACCCATGGGTTATCACCAGCATTCGCTGAGCATCTTATTTGTGTGCAGTGTGTTAGACGTACAGTAGCCGTATCTATAGTGAACATGTATAGAGTTTTTAGTTCTTGCCTTTATTCCCTGAACAGCACAGTCTAACAACTGTTTACGCTGGAGCAGATAAAAGTAACCAAGAGATTAAAGCACACAGGCAAACACACATAGATCATACACAGATAGTATCTCCGTTTTATTTAAAGCACTTGAGCATTCAGTTGCTTTGATATCTGGGAGGAGGGCTGTTCCTGGAATCAAGTCCTTCAGATAGCACGGACAGTTGTATAATTATCCAAGACTGTAGTCCAACCAAGTTTTATCTCTGAAATCAGTTGAGATTTGTCCTTGGATGCTAGTTTGCTTTGTACTTTAAGATGCTTGGTGTGGACAGATGGTAGGACATCTTGTTCCCAGGCGAGAGCAAAAGTGGAGATGAGGAAAGCAATATTATATAAATGGTTTGTCTTCTAATATAATTAAAACAATACAACCAAAAGATGGGAGGAAAGAGAGAAGAATGAAAGGATTAAAGAGGAAGAGACAGATGCCATTACAAAGCTATGTGCACCTCTCACATTGAACTCAAAAAGAGGGGAGCTAGGGATGTCCACTAGCCTTGGTCTGAACAGTCAGACTGCCAGTCATCCTATTCCCCTTCTTCATAGGCCTTCACCTGCAGTTTTCAAATGTATGATTAAAATGACAGCATGCTATAGCCTCCCGCCACCAGCTTAGTTAGGATGGACAAGACAAAAATCTAAGCTTTCACAAAGACATAATGTAACTCTAGAAATCTGTGTTGTAGTGATGAGATGAGCAGGCCTGCTTTTCATCCCACCCGGCACCTGCATAGCTAGCTTAGCCCCTGAAATAACAACACACAAACTGTATTCATTTAAACACTGCCTGGCCCATTATCTCTAGCCTCTTGCTGGTTAACTTTCGCATCCTGATTAACTCATTTCTAATAATCTGTGTAGCACCACGGGGTAGTGGCTTACCAGGAAAGATTCAGCATGTCTGACCTGGTGGCTGGCTTCATGGCTACTGTCTCAGAGAGGAGAGGCATGGCCATTGCCTGAAGCTTCTGCCTCACTGTCTTCTTCCCAGCATTCTGTTCTGCCTACTCCATCTACCTAAATATTTCCTGCCCTATCAAAAAGCCAAGGCAGTTTCTTTATTAACCAATGAGAGTCCTCCATCACTGTGTGGCTAAGCAAACAAGTGCTGATGATCCCAAACATGCAATCCTGTGCGCACAGTAGCAGATTGTATACCACGTGCACAGGAACGTTCAGGGCAGGGCTCCTTCCTCACACGAGCCCCAACCCTGAAACAAGCCAAGTGTCCATCTGCAGTGTGATGTAAGTTGTCGAGCTACACGGGATATTGCAAATCGGTGATGAGAACGGGCTTTGCATGGGCTTGTCTCCCAAATGCACTGTTGAATGGAAGAAGGGTGTGAACAGGGATGCACACTCTGTGTTTAAATAAAGTTCAACGCTCAGGCAAGCTATTTCTGGCAATAGGAGTAAGAACTGTTGGTAAGACTTGCAACTGGGAAGCTAAGGACACCTGAGGGCCTGGTGACTTTTCTTCTTGTGCTGAGTTGTAGCTACATGTCTTGGTTTCTGAAAATTCATCAAGCTTCATGCTTGCGATGTGGGTGCTTTCCTGTGTGTATAGTTTCAGTGAGCGTTCTAGCTACAAAGGAAGATAAAACGCTTTTACACACAGAAACGATTTCAAGGGAATAGAATCATGGAAACAAGACTATAACAAAGTATGTGCCGTAACTGTGGTAAAATACTGCATAACAGCTAAGGACACATATGTTAGAATGGGTTTAGCGCATCTATTAAAAGGAAAATAATTTCAAATCAGCTGACAAGCTAAGACTTGTCTCTATGGTGTATACAGAAAACACAGCTGAAAGAAACTGGTCCAGAAAGTCTGAAACTAAAGGATGGACAAAAGCATAATGGGAAAGTAGAAAAAGATAAACAGAGATGATATTTAAAGTCATAACTAAAAATGAGAGAAAGTAGAATATTGTAAACAGCAGTTTCTATCAGTAAGCAAAACAGCAAGCAGCAGTCATAACACGGACTTCAGACAAAGTAAACTTCAAGCCAAGAAACATTCAATGGGCCAAAGAAGGAATTGAACTGAGAGAAGTCTTGGTTTATGATCAGGATACAGTAGTTCTGAATACTTATGGTCCAAAGAATACAGCGGCAGCCTGTGTGTGGTAGTTTTAATGTTATTGGCCCCCATAGTTTCATAGGGAGTGGCCCTGTTGGGAGGTGTGGCTTTGTTGGAGTGGGTGTGGCTTTGTTAGGGGAAGTGTATCTCTGTGGGGGCGCGTTTTGAGATTTCTTATGCTCAAGATACCACCCAGTGATTCAGTCAACTTCCTGGTGCCTACAAGCCAAGATGTAGCCAGCATCATGATGATAATGGACCGAACTTCTGAAACTGTAAGTGAACCCCCTCATTTAAATATTTTCCTTATAAGAGTTGCTGTGGTCATGGTGCCTTTTCATAGTCATGGAAACCCTAAGACGCTATGTACACATAAACCACAGGGATGCAAGGAAATGGAATCTTATTAGTTACAGGAGCCATCGGCCCGGCCCTCTCACTTACAGTGAAGAACGCCGATAAAGGAGATATAAACAGCCTAACAAGATAGCCAAAAGGCTCATTACATGTGTCAGACACTGCGCCTAGAATGTGAACAGTGCAAGCTTTATTTTCCGCTGTTTGGGTCACAGACTCTAAGTATGTATTTGGTCATGAAGAAAGCAGTAGGTTCCATCAAGTAGAAATATTATAAGAAAATACTAGTCTTAAACCAATAAAGCTAGAAATTAATAATACAGTTTTTAGAAAGTACAAAATTCTCTCTACTTAGAAATAAATATAACACGAAGCTGGATGATAGCATACAGCTGCTACCCAGTACTTGGGAGGCAGAAACCAGAGGATTAGGAGTTTTAAAAAAACAAATATACGTCTCTGTTTTTACGTGTTTTATCATGTTATATATACAGTTATAGATGTGGGATACGGCACCTCCATCTTTGATATTTGGCACTAGCTCTTAGAAAGGAGGCCTTGGGTATACACTGACCTTAGTCTGAGCACTTAAGGTGCCATGGAATTTTTTACTCTTACCCAGCGATTGCTGGGTGCTTATGAGGTGCCAGATGCTGTGTCCTGTCTGATACTAGCCTAAGCTGAAGAGCCTTCTCTCAGCCTTGTGGAGCTTTTCTTGGGGGAAAGATGAACAAGGAGAGAAGACAGCTCCAGACCTAGGGGCATAGGCCATGCCCTCTTGGGTTTTATGCTGAGGTGTTGGAGGTACCCAGGCAGTAACTGTGTCAGTCACACAGGGCTCCGTCATCCCGGAAATGAGGTGTCCACCTTGCCTCTCACTCACAGGTTACTTCGTGGGAGTTGCTACTTCCTCATGTCCCTGGGAATCCAGTAAAGATGAGAGCACATGCCATCTGGTGCATGAAAAGTTCCAGCTAGTTTGGTTCTGATTGCTTATTTACTTGAAGCTAGTCAGGCTGCATCTAGAGGTGGGTTTGTTGAAGCCACATGCTAAGGAGGCTTTGGCCAGCAGGGTGTGTCCAAAACAAAAGAGAAGGGTGGAAGCCAAGCAGCCTCCTGAAGAACAGCTAACAGGCTGTGTGCATTGCAGAAGGAAGCCCAGAAAGAGACAGCAGGCTCTGTGTACTTCAAGAGACTCTAGAGAATGAGCATGCCTCCTCTGAGGGCCCTCCAGGCTCGGAGTACAGTGAGCCCCGTGTCATGCAGAGATCCAGGTCGGAAGATGCCAGTTGTCCGGTTACTCTGCTTCTCACTCTGGACTGGGGACTTCTAGCTACAACTTTGGGAAATCACCCATACATAATATGGGGGGTTACAATGGAAGCTCTGTAAATAGTCAAGCCGTATATAATGGTTAGGTAATTTATAGCTCTACCTACATAAAGAGTGTTACATGAGCCTTAAGAAGTCAATATTTAGGGAAAAAATTCACTAAAAGTTGCCTAGGAATTGCTTCTGCTATCAATAGTGAAGCCTAGTATGCAACGGCTTGTTTCTAGCATGTGTGACATTGGTTTGAAGGGTAATAAGTATGATAAAAAGTAATGTCGTGTGCGTTCTTTGTTCCTTCCCTTTATATTTTGGGGGGCTTACAGATTTTCTGCCATATGCATAAATTATAATTATTACTTTTGCTAACTAAAGGTAAACTGAGGTCGAAGAAATTCCTAAAAAGTAAGTGAATTATAGTCTATAGTCCTACAGAGATGAGCAAAAAGATCATTTTAGGGAGCTTCAGTTGGTTTTCACTTTTCCTTGTTGATACAGAGGTCAAGGCAATATGAAAAAAAAAAAACATTTTAGGCTCCTAGACCAGCCCAAGACTCTGTGCTAAAAGCTGTCATTCAAAAGAACCAGGGATAAGACATGGGCAACACAGCTGGACATGAGAGGGCCTTTGTGGATGCCAATGCCTGAACTCTGCACCACAGACTAGACCATTCTTTGCAAATGTCAGAGGCTGGGAGATGGCCATTGTGGAAAATCCTCGCTGTGCAAGAACAGACCCCTGAGTTTGGATCCCTAGCCCCCATGTAAGAGTTGTACTCAGAGGGGTGCATCCGGGAAAGGGGACCATATTAGCCAGCCAACCCAGCCAAAACAGCAAGCCCCAGGTTCAGGGAGAAGCCCTGTCTCAAAAGAAGCTAGGGAGAATAATAAAGCACTTGACATTGACTTCTGGACTTTATATGTACATACACACAAACACATGCACACACGAGCACACATGTGTACACACATGCATGCACACACAAATACATACAGGCATGCACATACATGAGCACACATGTGCACACATAAGCATGCATGTGTATATGTGTACACACACACACAGGCATGCATGTGACACACAAGCAAATTCCTAACCATTAAAATTGCCAACATGCACCTCTTGGAGGGAAAACATGCCACAAACTCCATGTAAGAAGACAATGTGTAGTGTCTGCTCTGAGGATCTTGGTGGGAAAACCCAGTACCCAGTTAGGTGTAAGACTTTCCCTGAGCAGAGACTTGAGAAACAGATAAACATGGAGGAGAAGCTGAATTCTGGTGAAAATAGTCCATCAGGATACTTGCCAAACAAAATCTCAGAAGCACCCCGAATGATTCAGTGCCACCCATTTAATAAGCCCAGAAATCTAACAAATCTTTTTTCTCTGCTGGGAGGACTCACAAGCACGGTTCTTGTGGCTAATTAGCTATTAAAGTTATTAACAAATTATTATTTTCAGTTGAAAGTGGTTATGGGCTTCATTATTCCCTCTCATGCCAAGACGCTGCAGTTCACTGAGAACATGAATTATCCCTAGCAGTCTGGAGTTTCTAAATCATTCTGGACCGGGTTCACTCCCTTTGGCACAACGAGTCACACGGAGCTGAATGGCTAGGAGCCTCCCCTACATAGTTTACTGCAAACTTAATTGGGACTAATTATTGTCTCCGTTGCCTGCCTAGGGACATCTGCCCAGCAGCTGCTGTGACTCCATCCGATTAGGATGTTTGAAGCTTTCTGTGAAGTGAGACAAAGGGCATGAATATTTTATCATAGATTTATCCCACTGTAACTTTTTATAGGAAACTGCTGTTTGCTTTACTAGGCAGAAGTATTAATACACAATCTTCCCCGTGTGCTGAAGTCGAGCTTTGGTTTGTGAGTCTTAAAGGCTTACTGCAGAGGAGGGGGAGAAGTGGCTGGCGCCTCTGGAGTGGGGACAAGGGCACAGGATGGAAGGATGCTGGCTTTCACATTTTTGTTTGGGTTTTTGAGACAGGATTTCTCTGTGTAGCTCTGGCTGTTCTGGAACTCACTCTGTAGACCAGGCTGACCTTGAACTCACAGAGATCTGCCTTCTTTTGCTGGGATTAATAGTCCACCACCTGGACAATTATTCTTCAGTATGCATATTGGAGTCTTTACTTAGTCCAGATGGGAATGCATAGTTGACCATATATGATCAATACATAGCATAAGTACCCATTTCACAAGTCAAAACTCTGAACCCAGCAGCAGCTGGCTACCAAAGTCAAAGACATATTTCTGGTGTCCAAACTATACCCAGGCCTCTTTACCCTTAGGAGTCTCAAGGCTATAGCAAGCCTAGTGTGTTTTTGCAGGAACCAAATTACTCCAACCATGTAGGGAGTCTTGGAAGTGCAAGCAGAGGTCAGAGAGGTATAGGGCTGTGGGGATCCTTATAGGAACACCTGCAATGGCCAGCTGAAGAGGGAAGACCAGGCAGAGGGAGTCATGCCAACATCTCTGGATCAAGGAGCACCCAAGCATCCATGGCCAACCAAAGCAGGAGTAATGAGGCCATTTACCCTTACCTTGAACTTCCCTCATTTTATTTATTTATTCATTTATTTTGGTTTTTTTGAGACAGGGTTTCTCTGTAACTTTGGAGCCTGTCCTGGAACTAGCTCTTGTAGACCAAGCTGGCCTCGAACTCACAAAGATCTACCTCCCGAGCGCTGGGATTAAAGGCATGTACCACCACCGCCCAGCTAACTTTCTTCATTCTTATTTCCTTAGTCTAAAAATTATTTTGTTTGCACGTCTTCCTGGAAATGTCTATGATCCTCCCTGAAATGAGACGGAGTCTGGGATGAATGAACGAAAGCATCATCGAACTGTGTCTTGGAAGTCAGGCGCAGGATGTGAAAGTCAGCAGACACAGGTTGCTGCTGGAGTTTATAGAGTAAGAAAATAATATGACGGAGCTGTTTCCAGGGCTAGCCTGACGTGTAAAGAGATGAACTCTTAGTTGCTGTACCTCAGGTGACATGGCTGTGGACATGGGGAGAAGGAGCCACATTTGAGATCTCCTCAGGGGTTGCCTTGGTAGGATAGAACAGTGTCTTAAATGTGGTAAGAAAATAATTCAAGCTAAGCCCCTTCTCCTGACTTGTGATACCTGGGCTTTGTAACCACACACACATACACACATACACACACACACACACACACACACACACACCTAGGTACCACAGCCACGGCAAGACTTCCGCTGCACTACCACTGCCAGCCAGACCAGCAGGGGTTAGGGGTTCAGGGTAGAGCGTTGGAGGCATGGCATCCTCGAAAGCATATTTTCACATGTTCCTCTTAAGGATGTGTGTGTGTGTGTGTGTGTGTGTGTGTGTGTGTGTGTCTGTCTGTCTGTCTGTCTGTCTGTCTGACTTGGGGTGTCTGTCTATCTCTAGGGGGTAAGTGTATGTCTGTCTGTTTCTGTTTCCATGTAGTGTGTGTATGTGGTGTGTCTGTGTATAGTATGTAGGTCTGTGTGTGATATGGATAGTGTGTGTGTATATAAGTGTATGCATTGTATGCATGTGTACATGTTTGTGTGTGTGTGTGTGTGTGTGTGTGTGTGTGTGAGCAGAGGCTACAGGCGAGCATTAGATGTTTTCCCTCCACTTTATTTTCTGAGGCAGGGTCTCTCTGAGTCCAGAGCTTGCTGATTTGGGTAGACTGTGTATGCTGGACTTACTGGGACTCTCTCATGTCCTCCTCCCTGCTCTGGGAACAATAGGAGCATGCCACCGCCATACCTGTATTTCTATGTGGGTCCTGGGGGCAAAACTCAGGTCCTCGTGTTTGTGCAGCAAGCGCTTCATTGTCTGAGCCATCTCCCCAATTTCAGGAACCATAGTTTCTGTTTTGTTTTGGTTGTTTTTTTTTTTTTAAAAAAAAAAAAGAAGTACATAGTTACTGAAGAGCCAAAGACTGGACCGAAGGGAGTGTGATCTGCTGTAGAGAGGAGCTGGAGAAACAAGACCGTGGTTAGCAGCCACAGCCCAGGGAGATCAGGAGGCAAGCAGAGGAAAACAAGGAGAGGCTGTCAGGGTCACAAGTGTCCTGGTTGCCATCTGCACTGAGGTTTGCGGTGACGTGTCATGCTCACCAGGCACCCTTGCTCACTGTCGTCAAGTGAAAAGGTCGACAGTGCCCCGTGCCAACCACTGACTCAGGGCTGAGATCTCCAGGCACCAGCTGTGTCCACATGGCTCCACCCTGCCTGTCTGTCACCCTGGGTGGACTTTTCAAGTCCACCACCCACATGGCCTCTAGAAGCCATGACCACCCCTACTAACATGGTGGCAGATTAACAGGCACCAGGGAGTCAAACTAGACCAACGAGCCATCGCTTTGGAGTGTTGCTAAGGAGACGTGCTGGCTTTGGATGTGTGCTCTGGGGGAGTCAGGACTGAGTGTGTGGCTTGCAGGAACGGTACTGAGGCTGGGGTAGCAGACCATGAACCCCTGACCGTTACAGCTGTGCACCAGAAAGAACACTTGCGGGGCACGCAGCTGGTGAAGGGTGCCTCTGGACCTCCAGATCTGCCGTTGGAATAGCCCATCCCTTCAGCCCCACTTCCAGAAGCAGCTAAGCTGGCACACTCTAGCCCTGGAGAACTCCCCCTAGGAACATTGCCTGAGTCTTGTAAAAATCCTGAGCCTTTTCATAGCCAAAGCAGGACAGCCGCAGGGCCGAATGCTGAGGAGGTCTGCCTGCACTTTTCACGTTGAATATATTTCTGTGGGGCCGGGCAGTTGGGACAGCTGTGCAGGGACCTCTGCTGGTGTTAACTGGACCTGGGGTAGTCCCTGCAATCTCTGAGTTCAGGGCTTTAGTATTCCTTTCTATTGGGCATCATTCGGTGCACATCCTGGGAAAACCATATCTCATCATTCATCCGAAGGAACTTTGGTTGTTGTTCCTGCTAAGATTTTCAGAGCAGACCTCTTTAGGCTCACCTGTTAAGCCAACCTGAAGGCAAACATAGCATCAGTGTGTCCTAAAACCACAAAGAGTAAAAGCCAGGGAGAAAGTGATGGAGTAGCATGGGACAACCTGTGGAACCTTGATCCTTGGGATGGGAGATGGAGGTGATGCACTCCTGGCCTTTGAGGGGTTGGGTCAGAAACTCCACAGCTGCCAGCTTGGGATATTAAAGTGTAAAGTCCCAGACTGGAGACCACAGGGCCAAATTCCTCAGCAGACACGACTTGGCCCACATAGGTGGCTTAAGGTTTTGGAGTCCAACATCTGAAAACCTAGGAGAAAGCTGTTCTCTCTACTTGACTAGCTAAGATGGAGGAGGGCCAGCACCAGGCCACAGAGCTACACAAGGCTAGCCCCTGGTGACTGTCCCTACCAGGTAGAAAGAGACCACTGTACAGTATCCCCAATATGAAGTAAGATTCCCATCTTATCATTAACAGATAAATCTGGCTTGGTTAATTTTTCTAGCATTGCTGGTTTGTGGACAGGAAGTGATGATAAATTGTTTTTTTTTCTTGTTGTGTGCAAGAAAACTTGCCTATTTTTATGTTTAGGCAACATTTATATTTCTTCTGTGATTTAGTCCCCTAGTTTTTGCCCACTATCTGATTTGGCCACTTGTCTCTTTCCTGATTGATTTCTATGTTCCGCCTTAGAAAGAAAGGAAACGGTGATTCACGCTACAACACAGACAGACCTTTAGGACTCTGTAGGAAGTAATTGCACCACTTCTGTAAGGCCCCTGTGAATCCACAGAGGGTACAAGCAGAGCGGTCATGGGAGAAAGGGGGGGTTACTGTTTGATGGGCACAGCTTCAGTTTGAGACGACGAGATGTAGGGGAGAATGCTAGCGGTGGTAATGGCAGAATTTTTTCTAAATTAAATTAGAATTTAATATCACAGGTCTGTGAATATACAAGAGGCTAAAGTGATAAATTTTATGTCATATATATCTAACGACAATAAAAACAAGCAGGAGCACATAGTAGTCACATCTACTAAGATATAGAATCAGAAAAGATCATGCCAGATTATTTGTAAGGATGTGGAAAATCCGGAGTCTTCATACCTTGATGCTGACAACATAAAATGGTACAACTGCTTCGGAAAAGAGCCTGGCACTCCTGAAGCAATAATTCTCCCAGTTATCCCCCAAGAAAGATGAGAAGGGACACCCTAGAAAACACGCACAAGGCTCCATCCTAGCAGTGCTCACGATGTACAGAGTTGGAGTCTGGAATGCCATCGAAGTCTCTGCCAGCCGATGAATAGACAAATAAGATGTGGCATATCCACATAGTGGAATATTACCAGGCAATAAAAAGGAATAAAGCATAGGATTATGACATGAACTGGATAAACTCTGAAAACACATGCTAACTGAAGGAAGCCAAATGTAATGAGTCTTGTGTCACGTGACACCCTAAGCGCATGAAATTTCTGGAATAGGGACGTGTGTAGAATCAGAAAGTAGGTTAGTGCCAATTTGGGACTCGGAGGGATGGCTGGGTGTTGGGGAAGACAGATAAGGAGTCTGGGTTTCTTGTGGAAGTGATAAAAATGTCCCAGGGTTAGAAGGTAATGACTTCATAATTGACAATATTGAAGAGACTCTTTCAATGAGTGAACTGTATGGCAAGTGAGCTGAGTCCTAATGAGACTTCTGGAAGGTGGATCTGCCACTCATTAATGAGTAGCCTTGAGCAAGCCACTAAGCCTCACAGTGCCTAAGTCTTTCCACCTATAGAACAGGTCAACTACATTAATTGTGACATGGGTTAGAATATTAAAGCATATCTTAACAGAGTATCGACAGACAACTGTCTAACTTCCTCTCTCCTTTCCCCGCTCCTCGCCCTTTCCACCCTTCCTCCCTGCCTCCCCACTCCCTCCTTCATTTATTCTTTGTCCAACAATGAAGAAATAACCACAGTTGTCCAAGGGCAGCAGGCATGGAAAGGGCATAGATCCTGTCAGACACCACCTTCTCAATTTTAGGATCCAGTGGGCACAAGACTGTTTAAAGTCAGGATTCAGGGATGGAGATTGTTTCCTTCAAGAGTGCTTATTCTTGGCCATGCCGAGGAGAACATCGTGGGTTGCTGAGCCCCTCTGCACACAGAAATGTCTGCTTCCAGGAGATCTCATATCCCCAGGCCAGCGTGACACACGTCAGATTCTCATTTCCTCCCCTAAAAAACAAATATGCGAATAATATTACTTTTCAGGGAATGGTATATGAGAACTCATAATTCTCGAGTTTAAGTGGAGAGAGGCAGAATTGAAGCCTCATGTACAGCGACCATAAAGGGGCCCTGTTGATTCCCCTGGGAGAGCATCCCATCCAGGCTCCTTAGGTCGCCGTTGCAACTCCTCGCTGTGCCTCCTTCACACATCTGTTTAATAAAAGCGGTCTCCTGGCTTCAGAAACTATAATGTGGCACGTGTGAGAGCTGTCTGAGTGTTCTCCTCAGAGTTGCTAGCTCCAGTCTGCCAGGAGGTGGGAGAGGGATGCAGTCCTGAGCAGATGGGAGGCTCCGGGGCTACACTGCTCCTCCAGGTATTAGTTGGTGTAAGACAGGGAAGAAGGACTCTTGGCAAGACTTGGCACATCCCCTCCCCCAGGCCCACAGCACACACAGTGAACCAAGTTACAGGTGCCCTAGGAAAGACCTTGTCACCACAAGTGAGGCAGAGCAAAGTGTTGGCTTTCTCTTAACTGGGCATTCATTCCAGGAGACAGAAGTTCTGTGCCGTGGAAAATGTATTCACATCCCTGCAGGCTTCCCTATGTATGCTAGGTGCCTTCTAGAGGTTTGGCTTGCTGTTCAAATAATATTCAAACTGCCATACTGTTGCCCCATGCATGGAAGAGCCCAAAACTCAAAGGAAATCAGATGTGCTGAGCTATATAGTAACTAGTCCTCAAGCAGGGGGCTCCTGCTATCGTACCTGCTCCTTCTATCTGAATCATGCAAACTTACGATGAATTAGGGGGAAATTAAATTCAGGGGACCTTGTTAACCTTGCTTCAGGATGGCCAACTAGATGCCCTTCCCTGGAAAACCAGAGCTGCTCTTGACAGAACCAATGTCTACATTTTAAATAATAATTACATGGTGTCTTAGGGTTTCTATTGCAGGGAAGAGACACCATGACTGTGGCAACTCTTGTGACAGAAAACATTTAATTGAAGTGCTGACTTACGGTTTCAGAGGTTTAATCCATTGTTATGCAGGCACATATGGTGCTGGCTATGTCTTGATCAAAAGACAACAGGATGTGGACCGTGACACTGAGTGATGTTTAAGCAAGAGACCTCAAAGCCTGCCCCTCCAGTGACACACTTCCTCCAACAAGGCCGCACCTACTCCAACAAAGCTACTCCTCCTAATAATGCCACTTCCTTTGGGGGTCATTTTCTTTCAGACCACCACACATGGTCATAGTAGTGTCTGTCAGGCCTGAAGCATGGTGGACTCCCCAAGTTCTCAGGCCCTCAGGTAAGGTTATCTCAGCCAATCTAGGAACCAGCCTGTCAATGGGAACAGTAACAGTGTTTTATGAAGAAGGGACAGGCTGTAGATGCTTCCTGGTCAGACAGCAGGCAAGCTGATGGAGTGAGAGCTTGAGTCTGGGTCCATTGGACCCAGGTACTATGGGCAAAGCTGAGGGTGTCTGGTTTCAAGACATCAGCATCTCTTGCTGTCAGATCATACATGAGTCAAATGTACCATGGATGAAAGGATGCTTCCATGACTGAAAAAAAGAGCCCCAAGATGGATGTGGCAGGATACCTGTAACCACAGCTACTTGACAGACAGGCAGGAGGAGGACTAGCTCAAAGCCGGATTGAGAGGAGCCTTCTAGCATGTTCTCTAAGACCTGCTTCCCGATTGGCTGATCTGCATGCCTCCCATCTGCCACTCTTTTATACCTCCTCTCTCTGTGTGTCCTTTGCCGCCCTCCCTTCTACACTGTGTGCATGACCAGACTCTCCCAATCCTCTCTGCTTTTGCCTCCAGTTCCAGACTCCTTACCTGACCACACTCTCAGGCCTCTCCCAGAGTTGAGTGACACCCAACGAGGAAGGTCGGTGAAGCTGGCTGTTGTGGTGTGCAGGCCAGCCTCTCTCCTTTCCCCTCACTGAGCCCTGCCCACTTGTTGTATAATGCTACTCCTGAAGAGGTCTGAACAATGGCCTGCTAACCCCCAAATAGGGAATCAACAGCAGACCAAAATACAGATACCACCTGTGGTGGTTTGAATGGAAATGGCCCCCATAGGCTCATGGGAAGTAGCACTATTCGGAGGTGTGACCTTGTTGGAGGAAGTGTATCACTGGCAGTGGGCTTTGAGGTTTTCAGATGCTTAAGCCAGTTCCCTTGTCACTCTTCCTGCTGCCTTCAGATCCTGATGTAGAACTCTCAGCTCCTTCTCCAGCACCATGTCTGCCTTCATGCCACATGCTTCCCACCATGACAATAATGGACTAAACCTCTGAAGTATCAAACAGCCCCCAATTAAATGTTTGCTTTTATAAGAGTTGCCATGGTCATGGTATCTCTTACAGCAATAGAAACCCTAACTGAGGTACCACCAAAGCCCAGCTTGGTGAACCAATGAGCTCATTGGTGTTTCTTACATAAATATGTGAGAGGGAGAAGAAATGACCCAAAGAAATGACAGCTGTGTCACCAAAGCCTACCCCAGTTATGGGTGACTGCTGCAAGAGATAGGAACCAGGAGCCCCCTGCACAGCTGCAGGTGGCTCAGCAGTCTGGAGGGTATCTCTTCTGGGGAGTTTGGCCCCTCAGAGGGTATCTCTCAACAGTCTGGAAGGTATCTCTTCTGGGGAGTTTGGCTCCTTGGAGGGTGTCTCCCAGCAGTCTTTACTGCTTGTATAACCTTGGAGAAGCCTGAGCTTTGTGTGACTGATCAGTTTTAGGAACTTCCTGAGATAAACTGTGTGCTTCCTGAATCAACACAAGAAGAGAGTCTCCCTTTAGAACTAACAATCTATGAGCTTCTCCCGAGGTAGAATGACACAGGTACACAGGGAGAACTCCATGTGAAGACAAAGGCAGAGACTGGGGTGATGTTTCCATAAGGCCATAGTGCTGAAGGCCAGCCCTGCCCCAAGCCTCAGAGAGACCTATGTCATAGGCCTTCCACCAGATGGAGCCTACTCTGGTGACATGCAGACCTGGAATGTCTTCTCTACAAAACTGAGAAAACATAAATAGTCTTCTGGGAGATTTTGGTTTTGTTTTGTTTTTATTATGTATTTATTTCTACTTTATGGTCATTGGTGTTTTGACTACAAGTACATGTGAGGGTGTTGAATCCCCTGGAACTGGAGCTAGAGACGGTTAGGAGCTGCCATGTCATGTTGGGAATTGAACTCCAGTCTTCTGGAACTGAACCACCTCTCCAGCCCTCAAACTTCTGTTCTTAATTAAGCTACCCAGTTTGTGGAATTCTTTTCCTTAGCAGCCCTAACTAAAAGTGTAGATGTAGGCTGTCAATCAGCTGGCCTTCAGAGATTATCCTAAATTATTTAAATAGTCCCCGTGTGATCACAGGAAAGCAAGAGAGAATAGGGGGTGATCGAGACTCAACCCAATATTGCTGCTTCTGTCACTAGGACAAGGGAACAGTGTTGAGTAGTACCTGGAAAAGACGGGAAGAAACCAGCCCACCAATACTTAGGGCAAATGTCATCTCTCCAGCCCCACAAGATCACATATTGGTATTGTCTTGAGCTATTAGGTTTTTAGTTATTTGTTACAGTGAATAACTAAATAACAAAAAGTAAAGTGTGTATACATATGTATTATGAACTATGGATATGCATACACATATATGTGATAAATTGCTTTATGTGTGTGTTTGTGTGTGTGGATGTGCATGTTTAGCATACATGGGCAGAAGCCAAAGGTCAAGCTTGGGTGTCTTTTGTTAGTCAACATACCATTCAGGTTTTTATTGAAGTGGGGTCTCTCACTAGCCTAGAACTCTCCAAGTAAACTAGGCTGGCAGGCCAGCAAGCCCCAGGGATTCCCTTTCCAGTGTGAGGTTATAACCATACACCACCATGCTTGGCATTGTACGTGAGTGGGAATCAAACAAGTCTTCGTGCTTGTGTGGTAAGGACCTTACCAACTGAGTTGCGTTTTCCCAATGTGTGCGTGTGCGTGTGTGTGTGTGTGTTAAAGTCACTGATCTACCCAGAATATCTAATTAGAAGAGTATAACTTTCAAGTACAGACTAAAGTTGGCATGTGTGTGCGTGCGTGCGTGTGTGTGCGTGTGCATGTGTGTGTGTGTTAAAGTCACTGATCTACCCAGAATATCTAATTAGAAGAGTATAACTTTCAAGTACAGACTAAAGTTGGCTGCTACAAAATCCAAAATGCCACAAATTTTAAAACTTTTCAGTGCCCCCATGGTGCCCTAAGTAGAAAATTCCACACCTGACCTCAGGACCAGGTTGTGGTCAAAACACTAGAAATACTGCATAAAATTACCTTCAGGCTGCATATACATACATATAATACATACATGTATTATGTATTATATGTATGTATATGCATGCATGTGTGAATTTTGTGTTTGGCCTGGGATTTTTAATGCCTGGGAGACTGCCTGATATATATGCAAATATCCCAAATTCCGAAGCAAACCAGGAATCTGAAACACTTCTTTCTCAGCATTTTGGAAAAGGGATGCTTAGTTTGTCTATGCAAAGAAAACGAGTCTGTTGTGGACCAAAAGGAATTCTGTTCTGAATCACAGAAAAAATGGGGAGGGGGCATCTTTGAGAAAGACAGACAGATGACAGACAGACGGACAGACAGACAGGTTCACCATGCCTTCCTAAAGAATTCTGGCTCTGTGGCTTGGAAGATCTACTAACCCACTTGGTTAATAAATGCTATGTGCCCTTAAAGTGTTTAGGGGCCACAAGTGAAAAAAACTGGCCTGAGTTATAATTGTGTCAGAAATACCCTGCAGAGCGCCTTTCCCAAATGCGAGGCTTTGGAACTTCAGTTACACAGGGTAGTGTTGAGCGGGACGGTGGCATCCGGGTGCTCAAGGAGGAGGAGGGAGGCTTAGTTCTTCCAGGGAAATGCCTGCTTTTAGCTGCCAAAAAAACAATAGAATGATGAAGGGTATAGAAACTCATTTTCTTCTCATGCCTCATCACGGTATTTTTCCATAGAAGCAGAAATATGTCTACCTAAAAAGCAGCCAAAACAAGCTTTGAAAGGTCTCCACAGGTGACGCAGTGACCACCGTAGAATACTCAGCACACGTCACAGGAAGGTGTGCTGCCAGCAGGAGGGCTCTGCACATACCTAGTGTCCCTGCCCCCTTAGCCTCCGGATGACCCCATTCTACTCCTCTCTGTGAGGCTGACCCCTGAATTAGTTACTTTTCTTGTCTACAACAAAATGCATGACAAAGGCAACTCAAGAGAAGGGGGTTTATTTTCATTTCCATCATGGCCGGGAAAACATGGCAGCAGGAGCGCGTGGCAACCAGTCACATTATTTCTGTAGTCAAGAAGCACAGAGATAAATGCTAACTCTCCCCTTACTGTCTCCATTGATTCAGTCTGGGCTCAAGCTCACGTGATCCTGCTGTCACTTAGGGTAGATAACCTCACCTCAACCAAATCTTAATGATCCTCCACAGACACGCACAAAGGTTTGTCTCTTCAACGATCCTACCAAGTTGACAGTATTGACCGTCATAGCTACTCCAGTGTCTCATGTAAGTGTAGCTATGGTGAAGAGCTTATTTCTCTCGGCATGTCTTCCAAATCTGTCCGTGCTGTAGCCTGGGTCAGCATGTCCTTCCTTCTGTTTTCCCCTTGGACTCTGTTGAAAAAAGTGAGCCCCTGATGTGATCCTTATAGACCAAAGTAGCTCACCACATTCTCTTGAGGGCGTGACTATGGACCCTCAGAATGTAGGCAGTAACTGGAGGGCGGCATCTTGTGGGAGACTGGAACTGGAGGTCCATCTGGTACCTAGAGCGGGCCACAGTCCCATGAGTAGAGCACAGAGATTCTTTTCACACTTGGGAAATACAAAAGGTTGAAGAGATTCAGAGATGCCTTTCCAGCTGGGGTCAGCTCAGCTGCACCAGCACCAGCACCAAGCCAGCTTCACCTTAGCCAGCTTAGACCTGACATTTGTATCCCAGAGTCAATTGCAGCAGTCAGGACTGTCAACTGGGATTCAGCGTGCGAGAGAGAAAATAAGTAGAGTAGTAAGTAGGGCTGACAGGGACATGAGATGGCTTGAATACACAGCAATTGGGAACTGGAGAATTGGCTGAGTAGTGAAGAGCACTCACTGCTTTTGTAGAAGACCTGGATTAGATTTCCAGCACCTATATGGCAGCCCACAAGGGCCTGGAACTCTTCCTACGAGCAAAGGATCCTACACATATAGTGCACATACATACACTGAGGCACACTCACACATACACATTGGGATACATAAAGTTATCTTTAGAAAATGTTTAAATATAGAAATAAGACAACATTAGAAATCATTTATGATGACAGGCCTTCTCTCCTGCTGCTCAGTCCAAACTTCCTATTTATCCACTTGGAGAGGATTAGTAGCTGATCGGAGCATGACAATTAGGAGGGCTTGAGAACCCCTGTTACCTCGAAGCCTGGAACAGGAAGAAATGTATAAGATGTTATTTTAGTGCTGTGGGAGTAGCCAGTAGAAATCAACTACTTACTCATTGCCCTGTTTCCCATTACCTCCCAAAGAGACCCCAGCACAACCATGGCTAAGTGTACGTGGAACTGAGTGACACAGGCACACAGGGCTGAGTGCACACAGAGCTAAGTGCACATGGGGCTGACTATACATGGAGCTGGGTGCACATAGGGCTGAGTGCACATGAGGCTGGGTGCGCGTGAGGCTGAGAGCACACAGGGCTGAGCATATATGGGGCTGAGTGCACACAGGGCTGAGTGTACACAGAGCTTGGTGCACATGGGACTGAGTGTACATGGGACTGTGTACACGGGGCTAAGTGCACACAGGGCTGAGTGTACACGGAGCTGGGTGCACACGGGACCAAGTGTACACAGGGCTGAGTATACACGGAGCTGGGTGCACACAGGACTGAGTGCACATGGGGCTGAGTGTACATGGAGTTGAGTGTACACAGAGCTGAGTGCATATGGAACTGAGTGTACACGGGACTGAGTGCAAACGGGACTGAGTGCAAACGGGGCTGAGTGTGCATAAAGTTGAGTGCACACCGACTAATGTGGGTTGGATACTGTGATCAAGAGTTTGTAAACAGCATATGTTCTTGTCTCACTACCATACCACACAGTAGGCAGTCACCTCTATTCATCTTACGTCAGTGGTGGGTCCAGCAGGAAGAGATTTGCTACCTGGAACTAGAGAGGGACAAATGAATGACACCCCCAGTGCCCACTCCAAAGGCTTTGGAACTTCTGCTAATATTTCTAAAGAGTGGGGTGACCTGCTGGGATCTTACTAAACGACATTCAAAGCTATCTTAATATAGAATGGAATGGCTATCCATGCTCACCATCTAGAGTCGGAGATGCTTTGATGAGTATTAAGATCCTGGGCACTAGGAATATGTAAGGAAGGATGAAATAGAGACTTAAGATTGCTCATCACCCAAGGAGCAAGCAGGGATGGTTCCCTGGTATCCCCAAAAGAGCATTCTCCTCATTTGTGTCCTAGTGAATGGTGGTGTCCAAACTGTTCAGTTATTCCCCAATACTCCGAAGCCAACAGAGGGGCCCATTCACAGGTGACTGAAACAGTAGACAGTTTTAGAAAAACATTTTCAAGTGCCATCCTCACCCCCATTTTCCAGTGGCCCACACGATGCCATCGTCACGAGTTACTGGCTCTAGCCTGGAGTCTTCTCAGGCCATGGAGAGCAGGGAGGACCTGGTCTCTGTGTACTCCTTCAGACTTTGGAGAGGCCTTTGTGCAGTCAGCTAATGCTATGTTAACAAACATCACCTTGCCTTAAAACAGTGCTAGATTCTCATGTGAAGGCAGGAAACAGAACCAGTCAACCTCAAAAACACACTGAAAGCGTCCCTTGAATGCGGGTTTGGAGGGATGGCTTAGTGGTTCAGAATGCTTGGTCCACAATTATGAAGGTGAGAATCTGCATCATAGCACCCACATAATAAGCTGATTGTCTCTGCAAACACCTGTAACCCCAGCTCTAGGGGGAGATGCAGGTAAGAGGACTGCTGGGCTTTCTGCCTTCCAACCTAGCCAAAACATTAGCATCACCCCAACCCCCCACATTCTGGAAGAGACCCTGCCCCTGAAACATAGGGGATAAGAGATAGAATACGATAATACCTTCTCCTGGCCTCCAAACACACACACACACACACACACACACACACACACATATACACACTTGCACATATACATGCACACACATAAGTATCCTCCTGGTGTTGGGACATGACCAGTTTCATGCCTACTCACGCTCCACTGAACTAAGCATGTGCTATGACAGCAGATAAGTTGTATGATCCCACTACAGGGAGGGAGGGAGCAGCTGGAATATTACCTAACCTTCTGTGGGAGTGTTGTAGCAGAAAGCTTCCTATACCAAAGAGGCCACTGAACTAGACGACCGGTCAGGTCACCCTGTGTTCTGAAGCTCCAGAATTCTTTCCAGAGTTGGTGACAAAGCTCTCTAGATCTTACCACTCACTCACCACCAGTTTATTTTCTTCCTGTCCTTTCTCCCTCTGGGCAGGTGGGTGGCCGGTCAGTGGAGCCCCTGCTCAGCAACCTGTGAGAAGGGCGTCCAACATCGGGAGGTGACTTGCGTATACCAGCTACAGAACGGGACACATGTCACTACTCGGCCCCTCTACTGCTCAGAACCCCGGCCGACCCCAGTACAGAGCTGTGAAGGCCAGGACTGCCTGTCTATCTGGGAGGCATCAGAGTGGTCAGAGGTGAGTGCCTGGGCTTGCCACTGAGGCCGAAGCCATGCAAGGGCCTGCAGGCCTTAACACAGGGCCCACTGTGGGCTGTCTGCTCCAGGGTATCCTCACGCACCAAGTCCTTCCTGCCCCATGGTCAGCTCACAAGTACACTCCAGTTACTTCCTTAAGCCCCATCTGAAATTGCAGCATGGCTAAAAACAGACAAACATACGTAATGTAGTTTTGAGGATGAATAGGTGTACAGCACTGGGAAAGTACGATTTGATTCCATTTCTTGTACAAATTCCTACTCAGAGATGATAGATGGACGGGTGACAGATGATAAGATAGAAAGATAGGTAAATAGATGGATGGATAGATAGATAGATAGATAGATAGATAGATAGATAGATAGATAGATAGATAGATAGACAGACAGATAGTAGGTAGGTAGATAGATACATAGATAGACAGACAGATAGTAGGTAGGTAGGTAGATAGATAGATAGATAGATAGATTAGATAGATAGACAGACAGATGGTAGATGGTAGGTAGACAGACAGACAGAGAGACAGACAGATAGTAGATGGTAGATAGACAGACAGACAGATGGCAGATAGATGATAGATAGATAGATAGATAGATAGATAGATAGATAGATAGATAGATAGACAGACAGATGATAGATAGATAGATGATAGATAGATAGATAGATAGATAGATAGATAGATAGATGATAGACAAAAGATAGATAGATAGATAGATAGATAGATAGACAGACAGACAGACAGACAGACGATAGATAGATAGATAGATGATAGATAGATAGATAGATAGATAGATAGATAGATAGATGATAGACAAAAGATAGATAGATAGATAGACAGACAGACAGATGATAGATAGATAGATGATAGATAGATAGATAGATAGATAGATGATAGATAGATAGATAGATAGATAGATAGATAGATAGATAGATAGATGATAGACGATAGATAGATAGATAGATAGATAGATAGATAGATAGATAGATAGATAGACAGACAGACAGACAGACAGACAGAGATATCGAATACCCATTGACCTTTTTCGTTCTCCTTTGGACATGGTTGAATTGTAGCATGGTCAAGTTGAGTAGCTGGTTTCAAAGCTTTCCCTGAAATGTCAGGGCCGCTCTTGCACTTTGCAGGAGTTAGGTGCTGGGAGGGACAGCCTTTGGTATGCAAGTCAGAGTTACAAATCTCACACCAAAAAAAAAAACCTGTTGGAAAGCAGTCAAAGGCAAGGCCTAAGTTTTAAGTCGGAAGGCCAATCCTGGAAACACCATTTTATCTTTGGTGAAGTCATCCTTTAAGACTTTGCCTTGGCGTTACAATTATGTTGATTGTTTGGATATAAAACAAACAGAAAATAGCTACATAAAGGGATGGACTTCTCCTGGTTCCCCAAACCTAGAGTAGTCTGGGAACCTTCAGGAGGCTGGATCCAAGACACTCTTCAGTGTGGAAAATATTTTTAAAGTTCTCTTTGATTGCCAAACATAATTATTTTTGAATAAAAAAAGTATTCGGGACATTTTTAATGAACAGAAAGCCTGCCATTGGCTGCTCTAAACTGAAGTTGGATTTCAGACAAATCTTAAAATGCACCTATTTAAGGACTGGAGTCTTTATCCTGCCCTTTATGATATTTGATGGAAAGGGGAACAGTTAAAATTGGTTGTTGTTTTTTTCTTTATATGCACTTAGGTTTCTAGTTTCTTATTCATGGGGATTCTTCCTCAGTTCTTGAGATAGAGGCATGTGAACATTCCTCCCCTCCCCCAGGCTAGGGCATCCCCAGGGTTTTGACCACCTTGATCTCAGACAAGATTTATACTTCAATCAGATAAAATCCCCAAACTCTATGGGAAAAATTAAATCCATTCTCACCTAAAGAACCAAGTCGTATTACAGCCTAGAAGACCACCTCATGGGACGTGTGGCCCAGAAAAACAGGATTTAAAAACATTGCTCTATGGCTGTCCCTCTGCATTTACCTAATCCTAACCCTGAGTCAGTGTCCACATGGGCACACCTGGTGCCGCTGGCCTAGAACATGGAATCTAATCATCCCCCCTCCCCGGCCCTGCTTGAATTGTCCCCAAGCTGGTATTCTGTCCCTCTGCTGTGAGCCAACATGCCTACATCCATTCTGCTAAAAACTGGCTTTCATTTTCTTATGGGAGAAGAGGCTTAGAAATGTATTCACGCAACAGTGTTGACCACCCTCGCCACCCACCTCCCTCCCCCAGCTTCTTCATGACTTTATTGGAAGGAGGATCAAATATCAGAAGGAAATAAAAGGTTTGTGGGAGCCCTCTTTTCCTCAGCTGCTTGACCCCATCCTGGGGGAAGTAAAGAGAGATTGAATATCACCATCCTGGGTCCTTTGCAATAAATAGCCATCTGCACCTGCCCTTCCTCAGGGCTGAGAGTCTCAAGGGAATGGGCTACTGATCAGAGGGTGGAGTCCAGCCTTAGCCAAGGAAACAGCTGGACAGCAGTGACTGCTACTCCAGAGAGTGGCAGATTAGCATAGGACAACACAGGAACTGGCCACAGGCAGAGGTGGTAACTCGGCCTTGGTTGCTGAGGAGCTCTGGGTGCAGGTGCCAGGACACAGACCACGAGCTCAGTGGAGACATGGCCATGTGGAGAAACAGGACAACCGCTCAGAACAGGTACAGAAGGGCTCTAGCAGGCCCGAGCATGACACTGGCAGGACTTGTCGTCCCCCTTCCCTGTCCCTCACCAAACCGTAGATTACATCCCTAAAGCTAGCCGCAAAGGTCCACTCTCTTATTTGACCACTTCCTCCTCCTGAGGCTGACTACCGAGGTCCAGTTACCAAAGTACTGAAGTCCAACCATCAAACTTTTGGTTACCCTAATTAACATGCCCAATACAAACAAACCAACTCATCCTAACATGGGGTCTCCCCTTCTCCCTTTATAAACTGCCATTTGCCTATGGGCCATATCTGCCTCTACTTTATCCAGAGGCAGTTTGCCCTCTGGGGCAAAACTCCCTTCCCTTTTTCTCCCCTCTCCCATGTCTCCCATTCCATCTTTGTTTCTCTGGTGCAAATAAATCTCAGCTGAGAACTTGGTTTTGGTGTATCCTGTGCAAACTCAGGCCCTTTCAGAAATCATCAATGCAGTGACCTGGACTCACTGCAATGGCCCTGCTAGGCCAAGAGGACCAATGCCCTGAAGTCTGCTATGGAGTGGTCCCTTACATCTGAGGTCACTTTCAACTAGCTCTTTTCTAGGGCCACACTGTAGTAAGAAGAGCGGCGAGCTGCGTCCCGCCACCAGGCTAGCTTAACCCCTGAAATAATTATACAGAAACTGTATTCATTTAAACACTGCCTGGCCCATTATATCTAGCCTCTTCTTGGCTAACTCTCACATCTTGCTTTAACCCATATCTAGTAATCTGTATATCACCACGGGGTCATGACTTACCAGAAAGATTCTAACCTACATCCATCTCAGGCCAGAGAATCATGGCGTCTGACACATTGCCTTCTTCCCAGCATTCTGTTCTGTCTACTCTGCCCACCTAAGGGCTGCCCTATCAAAAGGCCAAGGCAGCTTCTTTATTCAACTAATGAAATCAACACAAATATAGGACCTCCTACACTACCACACACATATATGCATGTGCTTCCCAGCAAATCCAGGTGACCACTGTTCTAAGGAATGTGTTTGCCTTTTGAAACAAGCCAGTTTAATCTCAAATGCCACAGGAGAAAGAGTCCACACAGGACTGGAGAGATGATTCCGTGGTTAACAACACTGGCAACTCTTGGAGAGGGTCCAGGTTCACTTTCCAGCACCCACATGGTGGCTCACAACTGGCTTTGACTCTCGTTCCAGAGGTTGTAATACCCTCTTCTGGACTCTGAAGACACCTTCATATATGTGAGGCACATACATGTACTCAGTCATATACACATACACATAAAATTTTAAATAAAGAAAAAGCTCACAAGAAGAAGGTAGGTAGACACTATTTTAGGATGAACATTAGTTACTCAAATGCCAAGAACCATGTTGTCCTTTGTGTGTGTGTGTGTGTGTGTGTGTGTGTGTGTGTGTATGTGTGTTTTCTGGACATGAAGAAACTTTTCAAAAGTTTAGATCATTATCCCTCGGGCACTGCAATGGCCTGGTACACGTGATAAACTGGGCTAGCCTAAAATCTCCTCTGCAGAATGCGGCCTTAGCCTCCTCTACTTCTGTGTGGGAAGATGGTGCTCCTCTTGGAGTCACACATGGCAAATTGAAAGGGAATGGCGGCTCTCTGAGCAGCGGTCTGTGTTCCTTGTGCCTTCTGGCCAAGGGCAGGAGACCACATCGCCTCTGCTCTCCCACCAGCTTGTCACTCTCGCCAGTTACACTGTCCCAGAGATGACAAGTCCTCTCTGCCTGAGCTTCCTTCTACACCGAGAGCTGTGTCAGTGCCCTCACCAGCGTGCCTTCCCACGGGGCAAGATCCAGACATATCCTGGAGCACCTAGTGTCCCCATGTCCTGTCAACTCCTTGGACTCTTGTCTCTCCTTTTTTGTTTTGTGTTTGTTTTGCCTTTTTGTTTTTCAAGACAGGGTTTGTCTGTGTGGCCCTGGCTGTCCTGGAACTCATTCTGTAGACCAAGCTGGTCTCAAATGCAGAGATCCACTTGCCTCTGCCTCCCGAGTGCTGGGATTACAGGCCTGTGCCACCACTGTCTGGCTTTTGTCATTCCCGGTTACATGAGGACCCTGCAGTCTTGAGTTCTTGAGGGCTTGATCATCATTTGTGATCCCTCGGGCTCTGCCCAGATCCCCTCTGCAAGTTGTTCCATATCCTGCCTCCTAATAAGTAAACTCTGCTATAGTGTAGAGTGTTGATCTCTCCATTCTTGGTATCCACACTGAAATCCCAAGCTTGTCTTAGGAAAAACACCCATGGCTTCTAGATCTTGCCTCCTTTTTGATCAAGGTCTTTGCCTTGTGTATCTAGAGGCCAGGTAGCTCAGATTCCTTTGCTATCAGAACCCCACTTGGCTCCAACTGGCCCCTTCTTCTTCTGCCAGCTCATGTGAGGTTTGCCCTTTCAACTCCTGCCCTGAGTTGATCTTTTAGACCTGGCAGCTGGCCATTAAATTCCATTTCCCTCATTTGACCACCTAGGTACCGTGAGTTCTTCTGAGTCCCGTCTATCCATTACTGGCCTCCTGGCTAGGGTCCCCTGAGGGAACAACAATACTGAAGACCATGAGCATTTAAGGATGGATTGTGTCACATCATCTTGTCTGCTTCCCCGCTTGGGCCTGGTACACAGTGGGGATTTCAGTGATGTTAATGGACTTGAACTGAACTGGAATGTACTAAGCACCCCTGCTGTCTTGCAGTGCTCTGCCAACTGTGGCAAAGGGACCCAGAAGCGAACTGTGACCTGCACCAACTCTCAAGGGAAATGCGACGCGTCCACAAGGCCGAAAGCAGAGGAGGCGTGTGAGGACTACTCCAGCTGCTATGAGTGGAAAACCGGGGGCTGGTCTAAGGTGAGAACAGCGTGCTGGGTTTCCATCCCGCCAGGGCAGTGTGAGCTAGCATGAGATCATAATGAGGCAAGTCACTGTCTTTCCCACCCCTCAAAACTGTACTCGCTGTTGACCCTGCTTGCATCTTCCCTGCTCTTTCTTGCCGGTCAGCAATGTTTAAGCTTGCTGGGAGCATCCTACTACAGTCTGTGCAATTTGGAAGCAAATCAAATGTAGCCTAAAGCACATAGTTGGTGTTCCTCAACAGCCCAGCTTCCCCTTACAGCATGCTGGTGATACCCCAGCAAACTACCATGAGCCTATCCACATAACTATCCATCAGAAAAGCCTCACAAATCTAGGAGCTAGGTTGAGCAGACCCATTTCAAGTCCAAAGAAGTACCATTTATTTGGTAAGCAGGAGCCTAGAGGCTACAAGGTAGAGAAGGCAGGAGTCCTTGGAGATGTCAAAGAGCTGGGGAAAGTTCAAATGACAATTTAATGTTTCTTAAAATGATGTTTCTTTGTCAAAACCATGTGTGTACAGTTTCTCTTGTAACCCCGGAGCTGGGGAAGTGGAGATCAAAAGGTCCTTGAGGCTTGTTGCCAATCAACCCACCTCACCAAATCAGTGCATTCCATGCCAGTGAGAAACCTGACCAATGAAAAATATTGGTGGCAGATAAAGAACCATACCTAAGGTTGTCCTCTGGCACCTACAACCATGCACGCCTGTATACACACCTGCATACTGCACCAAGGCTCTCCAGTATAGTTTTACTATATTCCTCGTTGTTTGATCCATAGTAGCTTTGAATGATTCATATTTACCGAGGACTAAGAACTGAGGCCTGTGTACGGACTAGTTTGTAGATTGTCCCAAGAGCCTTGTTGCAGAGACACATGGTATCTCATGAATGCACAGAGTCTATTTGCTTCTTCATGGTCTCAGCAACTGAAAGCCTCTCTACACTTTCGGAGTCTCCACCCAAGGGTCCCAGAAGCAGCTGCAATCGCTTGACCTGCACAGTCAGTTCTGTAAACATTTCAGAGTCTGTTGCTAATGTCTAAAACTGTTTTAGAATGGTTCCTGAAATTTTGGATTTGGGTCTCACTATAAAACCTGGCAAAACGTCCCAGGCAGGCAGTTTGGCTCTGCCTCTGGCAATGGCCTGTCTACTGGAATGCTGTACCTCTAGATTCTGGTACCTGCAGAAATGTCCATGCTACCCATGCTGTCCCCAGCACAAACCCTCAAAGGCTTCCAGTGCTGGACAGCTCAGTGTCTCCTGATGTACTAAAAGGCAGCCTGTAGGCAACCATAAATTTGGAGAAGACCAAAAGACCTTCCTTGGCACATTCTGACCAAAGAAATGGAATTAAGGCCATTAGCCCACTACCCCCAACAAACAAAATCAATACAACCCCAAGATGAATCTCAAGCAGAAGAAATCAAACATCAAAGCCATGGCAAAAGAACTCTGCCACCCTTAGAAGCTACGCTCACTGAGTGGAAACAGCAAGTGATAGGTTCAGGGCTCCGACTCTCTGTGTGTGTGTGTGTGTGTGTGTGTGCGTGTGCGTGTGCGTGTGCGTGTGTGTGTGTGCCACTCTCCCTCATCTTTGATCCATATCTCCAAGATGGGGATCACATAGGCTGTCTCTGCCTCTTCCTCGAAGATGCTCATGCATTCTGAGGTGTAGATGAGGACACTCTTAGACAACTAAGTTCAACTGCCTAAAACATGTCACTCAGTTCACCCCAACTTGGCTCTTCTCACCAACTTGACCTGGCCTCATTAGACAAGCTTCCCTGGCCAAGGCTGTCCATACTCAGTCTGGGAGGAATTTGTGCCCTCTATGGCCACAGGGAGTCTTGGCCATGAGGCAGAGTGAGTTCTGGGTCACACAAGCCCATCTACATTGAGGAATACAATGCAGTTGTTTCTTTGCTTTGAACCTGTGTTTAACATCTCCGGCCACCCTCATCACTCTTGTCACTCAAACAGCAGATTGTGGCAATTAAGTCCATTACCATCAGTCTTCTGGCAGAATCCAAGCTTTTAGACACCAATTTAGTGCTGGGGCAAAGTGACTTTGGGAGTCCAAGGGCTGGTGGCTGCAAGCCTTGGGGCACTACCATTCATCATGAGCCACCCAAATCTTGAATTTCTCAGCCCAGTCCTTCTGGTTCTGTGGACAGAGTAGGCACTTTTGTTTACTTAAGGACTTTGAATTTCTAGTACAAAGTGTAGCAAAATGTCAAAGATGATGAGAAATAAGAAAGGACCTGGAGTTCTGTGTAGTTCTGCAAAATTACTCGTCATACAGCTCCCTCTTCCATTATTCTTAGGCCTCTCCCTGCCTGAAGATATTAGCACAATATCCCTCAAATTTGCAGATCCTCACACACCTGTCTCCAGAGACAGAGCCTTGGGTCAAGGCACTCTCCTTCCTAGGCATACCTCGATGAGTGAATGCCTCTTGACTTTTCAGAGCAACTTATGGTGGGACCACAGTGCCCATCTTGACATAGCCAGCTTGCTCAGTCGTCCCTGGCATTAAGAATGGGGATCCAGAAAAGAGAGCAACTGCCAAGGGAGCAGGCCTAAAGCAAAGACCTCTGTGGAACTAGGCATGAGGCAGGGACCTTGAAGGGAGCAGGCCCAAGCCAGGGACATCCACAGGAACAGGCCTGAGCCAGAGACCACCACCAGAGAAGACCCAAGGTAGCAACCTCCACAGGAGCAGAGACAAGGGAGTGACCGCACTGAGGAAGCAGGCCCGAGCCAGAGACCTCTGCTAGAGCAGGCCCTTACAAGTGACCTCTGCAGGAGCAGGTACAAGGGAGCAAGCCTGAGCCAGAGTTGTTTATGTGGAACCAGGCCCAAGCCAGTGACCTCTCTGGGATCAAGCCTGAAGGACCTATGGGATTGCAGAGCAAACCCTGAGAGTGCCTAGTGAAGTGACCTCCAGGAACACCGAGTGACCCCCAGCATGACTGAAACTGTAGCATTGACTGCACCATGAGGCACAACCATCTGAACCTTGGATCTACTGGCACCTGGAAGATTGATCACTGGAGACACAAACAGTCCCAACTACACCAATCAGAGGAAAAGATGGGTAGACAAGATAAGAATACACTCAACACCACAAAGAGCAAGACGACACCAACAAAAACAAGTGGCTCTACAACAGCAAGACTTGAACACTCCATTTTCAGCAGAAGAAAATGACCTAAAAATAATTTTAGGAGAATGTTTGAGGCCTTTAAAGAGGAAATGAAAAATTCCCCTCAAAGAAATGGAGAAGACAAACAAAAAATAAAAGAAATTAAGAAATCCCTTTTTTAAAAAAACCGAGAAGCCGGGCGGTGGTGGCGCACGCCTTTAATCCCAGCACTCAGGAGGCAGAGGCAGGCGGATCTCTGTGAGTTCGAGGCCAGCCTGGTCTACAAGAGCTAGTTCCAGGACAGGCTCTAAAGCTGCAGAGAAACCCTGTCTCGAGAAACCAAAAAAAAAAAAAAAAAAACAAGAAAAGCAATCAAACAGATGAAAGAAACTATTAAAGACTTGAAAACTGAAATAGAGACAAAAAAGAAAACACAAAACGAGGGAATTCTAGAAATGGAAATTGCAAGAAAACGATCAGGAACCATAAATGCAAGCATAAACAGCAAAATATAAGAGATGGAAGAGAGAATCTCAAGCACTGAAGATACAATAGAGGACATAGACTCATCAATCAGAGAAAACATTAAATCTAACAAAAGCTTAACACAAAATATCCAGGAAATATGGGACATCATGAAAAGACCAAACCTAAGAATAACAGGGAGAGCAGAAGAAGTCCAACTCAAAAGCACAGAAAATATGTTCAACAAAATCATAGAAGAAAACTTCCCCAACCTAAAGAAAGATATGCATATGAAGTTACAAGAAGCTTACAGAACACCAAGTATACTGGATCAAAAAAAAAGTGTCCCCTCAACACATAATAGTCAAGAATGAGGATCTATAGAATATACTGACCTCCGCAGATCTTGGTCATTGTACAGGCTGAGTGGCTATGTATGTTTGTGCCAGAGTCAGCCACCCAAACCCAGCCACAGTCTGGCCGTGCACCACCAGCCTCCATGCATCAAGCCAGGTCTCACAGGTTTGCTCTGCCATGCAGAGCAAAACCCAGAGATGCACAACTGCAAGTGTGCATGTGTGTACAGGGTGTGCTGGGAGCAAGGTGGAGCTGAAGGAGCATGGAAGTCATTCAAGAGTCATCTCCAAAGCTGCTTATTCCACCACCTTCTCTGAACAGCCCCCATCCAGGTAGAAATGTGTCCATGACTTTCCTTTTCTGGCTTTTTTGGGAAAGAAATGTAAACAGAGACTGTGCTTTCATTTCCCGGCCACCCAGACCTGAATAATCACCCAGAAACTATATTAATTACAACAGTTTGGCCCATGGCTCAGGCGTATTTATAGCGAGCCCTTACATCTTAAATTAACCTATTTTTATTAATCTATGTATTGCCCTGAGTCTGTGGCTTACCGGTAATGTTCTGGCATCTTTCTCCTTTGGCAGCTACATGGCGTCTGCCTGACTCTGCCTTCTTTCTTCCTCTGTCTCTGCTTGGATTTCCTGTCTTGCTATATTCTGCCCTGCCATAGGCCAAAGCAGATTCTTTATTAACCAGTGGCCATAAAACATATTCACAGCATATGGAGGGAAATCCCACATTAATACAATTCCCCCTGGGGCCCCTGAACTTGCTCTCCAAGTTACTAGAACTATGAATGTGGGTACCATGGGATGGACCTTCCCCATGGGTTTTCTGTTGTTCAGACTGGACCTGTTTTAGGACTGCAGTGTCCTCTCTACCCGCAGGGAGTGTTGCTGTTTTGCCCATGGAGTCTGCTGCATTTTCAAACCAATTGCTGTGGACTATTTTCCTGTGCCTAGTAAGCAAGCGACCTAGATGGGAATTAGAAGACTAGCAATCTGGGCCCCCATAATTGGTGGGAGGCAATGCCTGCACAGCCAGTACAGAGAGGAGGCTGGGACTGGGGCTCTCAGAAGGTATGCCTTCCTACCCGTGCAGTCTCAGGTCACTTCCACCCAAGTGCTGTGAGAACAGTAAGCCTCTCCCAGATCAACAGAAGAAGCCACATACTTATAGATGCTGCCCTAAGGGTTGGCACCTATATGTACACAAGGGTGAAGTGAAAGCACCGATCTAGACAGCTCTGACGGCAAAAGGAAAGGTTTGCTGGGGAAACAAAACTGCCAGGCCGTGCAGAGAGAAGAGAAGTTGGGCAAAGCCTTGCCAGTCTTAAGAAGCTATGTTGTGATGGGAGGTGTGCGAGCAGAAACAGCCTGGGAAGTAGAGAAGTTGTGGGGGACCATTAGCTGGAACAGCCTGGGTGCTAGCATCGGGACTTTGACCTGGGCAGGCTTTTTTAAGTTAGTAGGGGACTAGATGCCCCATTACCAGAGATGGTTAGCTATGGGGTTGAAGGTGTGGATGAGGGAAGTAATGGCATTTTCCAACAAACAGAAACCTGATTCACAAGATTTCTGATGAATTCCAAGTTTAGGTGGTAACCTTTCTGTTCACCCAGTGGGAGTCCAGCCTGAGCTGAGTTCAGACTGTCGTTTAGGACGCTGTGAGCAGGGCTATCATTTTAGGGGCCCATTTTGTACCTAACATTTCAGTCTTTTGTTGATAGTAAGGGACAGTTGTAGTCATGTAGCTAGTTCTGGCTAAATGGGGATATGCAGGGGGTGGGGGAGCATCATCTTATGGAGGCTGGAACACCAGTCAATGGTGGGGAGGCAGATAGGCAAGCTTGGGTAGGAGACCTGGAGAAACTGTCAGAAGGATCTGGCTTACTAACCTTTGGGCTATTTTTACCATTTCTCTCCTGAAAGATTTTGAAGAAACAGGGAACAATCATTATTACAAGAAGTATGGATATCAGTGGGCCAAAGAGCTGAAGGATTTAGGGGGCTCCATCCAAGAAAAACCAAAGGGCTCGATGAACAGATAAGACAGCTTCTGCTGCAAACAGGCTTAGCCACAGTGGGAGGAAGCCTGGCAGGGCAGGGCTTAGCATGGCTGGATATATTATAGAAACTGTTCCATCTGTCCATTAGCTGACAGAAATTAGAAAGCTCCCACAGAAAATATTGGGGTCTAAGGTAGGGTTAGGTGACTAATTTAGGTTGTTATCTAAGGGGTACTTAGGCTATTTCTCATAGCTGAGAGAGAAAAAAAATTAAATAAATAAAATAAAATAAATGAGACCCAATGGCTAATTTGTCTTCAAGCATTCTTGAGACAGAGCAAGGGTCGAGTGAATTGGTTCAAACCAGTCCCAGGCCTGTCGGCACAGGGATTAGGAACCAGGGCCCAGTAGCCTGAGGGACAACAGTCCAAGACAAGAAATAAGACTATGAGTCCTCAGCCATGAATTGTCAGAGGCAAATGTCAGCTAAAGCTGACCCGGAGAAGGAGACCTTACCATTTATAGTCAGTACCATTTGTGCACAATGATGTGGCAGACAGCAAGTTAGAAGGTGGTCTGGGTTCAGGATCCCCATGTGTCTCAGCCCATCTTCCCATGGGCGGAAGGGAACAAGGAGAGAGCCTGGCTGAGTCACGCACCAATGTTATGATTTATGCGAGTGACGCTGGTAGGTCCCATGGTGGGTATGGGACCACAGCAGGTAAGGGATAGACAGATATGCTATGCAGAGAGAACTTGGGTATGGAGCGTTTATTTAATGGGTATTGGGAAGGTTAAGGAGTGGTATGGGAGGAAAGAGAGAAAGAGAGAGAAATAAAGGGACAGAGAGAGAGAAAGAAAGAAGGGAGAAGGAAAGGGGGAGATAAACAGAAAGCTGCCTCTTCAGAAGAACAGAGGACAGAGAGAGACAGAAAGTGTGCCAAAGAGAGTTTGCCTCATTGGGAAGACAGAAAGAGTGGGGGAAAGGGGGAAGAGAGGGGGGGTGGACATGGCTTGTCTCTTAAAGGGACAGGGTACCCAGGTGACAGGGCAGATCAACATAAAAATCATAATACTCATTGTAGAGAAAGCAGTTACTAAGTGTCTGCAGACAGTGCGAGCAGACTCATGTGTTGAGCCACGGCAAAAATGAAGCCTGAGGAGTTATCAATGCAAACATGAACATTCACCTGTACCAAGACCCACATTTCCTGGCGGGAAAGAGAACAAAAGGGAAGAAGAGGCTGTGGGCCTGAAAGCTGGTTCTAGAACAGGAACTTGAATACTCTTTCCTCAGTCCTATTTTGACCTCACACTACCACCTTAAAAGGACTGGATAGATAAGGAAGGTGTGGAGCCATTTCCAGCACAGGAGAAGTACTTAAGTCAGTATTTAAGAAAGAAAACAAAGGAAAAATTTTTTGACGCTGTGATAATGATAAGTTCAATTATCATGTGTGAAAAAGCTTTAGCAACCAGTACTTATAACTCTGACCAAGACTAGATTGATAACTTATCAGCACTCCATCAGTTAATAGGCCAAACTTAGAACAAGTTTTAATATCATTTGTATCATCTTTAAGTTTCATTTTTCAAACTCCGTGAATCACTTCCTCAGACATTCACAACTTGTAGAAACCTTTTTTTTTCTCTTTTCCATTCTGAAAACACCCAACCCGTCTTAATCTTTAAACTTTCTTTTCCTTTCCATATGGAAATATTCAATCTTGTACAAGGGCATAGGTGCTTGGTTATTGAGAGTCATCATTGAAAAGCGAGTCCCTGTGGGTATCCCCATCATAATATTGACCCCTTTGCTCACATAATCCCCCCTCCCTCTCTTTGACTGAACTCCAGGAGCTTGGCCCAGTGCTCTGCTGTGGATCTCTACATCTGCTTCCATCAGTTACTGGATGAAGGTTCTATGATGACAATTAGGGTAGTCATCTATCTGATTACAAGGGAAGGCCAGTTCAGGCACCCTCTCCACTATTGCTAGGAGTCTTAGCTGGGGTCACCCTTGTGGATTCCTGGGAGTTTCCCTAATGCCAGATTTCTCCCTAACCCCATAATGAATCCCTCTATCAAGATATCTCTTTCCTTGCTCTCCCTTTCTCTCCCTCCCCAAGCTCAACCTTTCCTTTCCTTCCTATTCTCCTCCTCTCTCCCCATCATCACTCCGTCCCCTCCCCCTCCCTGTTTTCTCAGAAGATCTTGTCTGTTTCCACTTCCCAGGGGCTTCCATGCATCTCTCTTAGGATCCTCCTTGTTGCCTAGCTTCTCTGGAGTTGTGAACTGTAGGCTGGTCATCCTTTTCTTTATGTCTAATATCTACTTATGAGTGAGTACATACCATGTTTGTCTTTCGGGGTCTGGGTTACCTAACTCAGGATTTTTTTTCTAGTTCTACCCATGTGCCTTCAAATTTCAAGATGCCATTGTTTGTTTTTGTTTTTTTTTTTTACCACTGAGATATGTAGATGTACCATAAAGAATAGTAAAAAGTAGTCTTTAAAGTCAGTAACAACAGCATGGTAGTTCTGAATTTTCTTTCTTTTTTTTTTTTTTTTTATTGAAAGCTGTTTATGAGTCCACCTGTCCTCTCAGCAGGAAGGCTGTTAGCTCCAGGGAGATGCAAGGCCTGCCTGACTTTTGCACTTGAAACCATGTATGGATAGGCACCTGGGACAGGTAACTGAGCCTCCATTTTGAAGTGTTTTTATTCAAAAGACTTGGGTAAGGATAGGTTTTACTAGAGTGAAAAGGAACTATGTGCCTTGTAGCTTCCAAATCAATTAAAACTGGCAAAGACTTACCCAGTAATCTGAACAGTTAACCTGGACTCCTGTGTGGTAATCCTGATGGATGTGTTGGGGCCAAGGTCCCAGGGCAGCATCAGTCTTTGGCTGCCAGGCCCAGAAGATCTGAGAGATTTTTCTATAGATGTAGTGATGAGCTGAGGGCAGGCCTGCTTTTCATCCTGCCTGGCTCCCAGATACTGGCTAGCTTATGCCCCGAAATAACAACACACAAACTATATTGATTTAAACACTGCCTGGCCCATTAGTTTCAGCCTCTTACTCACATCTTGATTAACCCATATCTAATAATCTGTGTAGCACCACGAAGTGGTGCCTTACCGGGAAGATTCTAGCATACGTCCATCTTGGGCCGGAGCTTCATTGCATCTGTCTCAGAGAGGAGAGGCATGGCATCTGTCTCACTTAGGAGAGGCATGGCATCTGACTGAGCCATCTACCTCACTTCCTTCTTCCTGTTCTGTCTACTCCACCCACCTAAGGGCTGGCCTATTAAATGGGCCAAGGCAGGTTCTTTATTAACGAATAAAATCAACAGAAACAGAAGACTCTCCCACATCATATAGAGGAGGAACTTGGGGGTCTGACCTACCTTGGCAAAGCAAAGGGGCACAATTGACCCTCCAGTGCCCAGGCAGTTCACAGTTTGTGCAGGCTCCTGGGTGTGGCTGAGGTGAAGGGAAGTTCTCTGCTCAGTGACAGGTATTGCCACATTTGGAGCAGGCTCCAGGTATAATCCACTGGTACCCTGTCTTCTCTGCAGGTAGCCTCAGGGCTGCTGCCAGAAGCTGGTATTTCTGTCTTCAGAAGCCTTTTCCATCTTTTCCTGCCTCTCCCTCCCATTAAACACCTTAAATGCCATATTCAAATCTCTCTGAGGGTTTGAGGGCTGTCAACTGGCCTCTTAAGTTCTTTATTTTAATATACCTGATTTTAAATATCATTTACATTAAGCAAGCTAAACTCATTTTCAGTTACTTGCTTCAGATTTAACTTTAACAGCATATACAGAAGACTATATAATGGGGGATATGAATTGGTCTTTCTCTCCAAGCTTGTCCCTCTAAATAAATTACATAAATACTTAGCATAACTACAAACATAGTTCTGAGTACATTAAAGAATTTGATCATTTATAAGGTGACTGACTATTAACTTGTATGTTTTAGTATCTTTAGCATTTTACAATGATTTCCTAATTTTATACCTGTTACATTTGTATTTTAAAATTTATGAATTTTAAATAGAAAAACTTTTAATATCAAAGTAAATCTTAAACCATAAATACATTCCATGGAGATACTGGGAACATCATTTTCTTGATTCTTTTATAATGTATTTTTTACAAAATATCATTTTTTATGACTCAGTTTTTCCAAATAGCTAAAGATTAACAACATTAGGAAAGACAAGAATGGTTAGGCATGTATTTTTAAGTCAGTTACTGTTAACCCGAATAGACCATTATAGCCTATCATAGAGGTGTGATGTAACTATATTTAGCCATCAGTAACTCCTATTGGAAATGGCTTACCTCCTAGCTGTTCTCAAAAACAAAATGTCTTTTCACTGGGCTTTTCTGTTTTGTTTTCTTTCTCCCTGTCACAAAGTCAGGTGGCTATCCTGGCCCAGAACGAAGACTTTGGCAACAACATGCTTGGATCTAAAGTGGGCATCTCCAGGGCCAGCTTTTTAATAGACTAAAATAGCATGTGATGACTTTTCCAATATTATTCGTACACAACAGACATTTGAATCTCTGTAAGACCGAACCCATTGATCAGATGGAGGCCTGAGAGCAGGGAGCAAAGACAGCTTAGAGAAAACGAGAGGGGAGAACAAAGAACGCTTAGAGATGAAAGTTTCTGGATCATCTGCTTGTGCATGACAGAAGTTGTCACAATCTGCGACAATTTGGAAATCGAATGTGCCATTTCCTGGCCACTGAGACTGTCGAGCTTGTATGGGGGCCAAGCCATATTTTCAGTAAAATTAAGGCAATGAGACTTAATAGTATCTCAGTCCAAGGAGGGGAAAAGATTAAATAAGGCAGGGGAGAGGAGTCAACAGTCAAAGCTTGAATGAGAAGAGCCCATGGTTACCTAGAGGAAGGGAATGGCCCTTGAAGAAAAGGTGGCAATAAAGAATCCGCAGGACCAAAGCAAATAGGAGGTAGATGAGACTTACCGTAAGTAGGAGTCCCTCCAGAAGGAGGATCCCAAAAGCAAAGGACAAAAGGCACAGGGAAGGAGACATTGTAAGGGGTGAATGCCATAGAACAGTGTCTAAATCCCTGAGGGTATCCCCAGAGGATCGAGATTCGTCAGTGAGATGCCCAGGATCTCAGTGGAGAGGCATCCCTTGCCATGTGATAGGTGCCCAGGAGTGCATGGCAAGCTCCCATGAGCAGGAAACAGAGCAGGCAGCTGTGAGAGGACACCCACCTGAGTAGGCAGGAAGAAACAGGTAGGGATAGGTGGAGAAGAGAAGCAGCTGAAGTGGTAGGCTCTACCATTTAGACCGAATATGGTAAGTGGCAGAAACCAGCATAGACAAACGATACACGCCCAGGAGAATCAAATAGCAGTTTGTTTAGGAGGGACCAGGACTAGGGAAGGGAGGCAGGCAGTATCCCTCCCAGGTATGTAACAAGGGCACAGTGAAACTACCAAACAAGCCCACTCCCTAGGTAGAAAGAAAGGTTTGTTGAGGAATCACAACCACCAGGCTATCTCTTAGGGGCAGGGAGAACAGCAGAGGGTGGGGAAAGCCTTCCCAGTTTTGAGGACATCAGAACATCCTGGGACCTAGAGTAGTGACTTTGATCTGTTACAGGTTTGCTTGAGTTAACAGGGAACTAGGTCTAGAGGTCCCGTTGTCAGACACAGTTGCAGGATGGTGGTGGCAGGGGGATGGCTTTTCCTGACAAAGAGAAACCTGCTTCACAAGGTTTTTGAGGAATGCTGTTTAAGTGGTAACCTTTCTGTTTACCCAGCCAGAGTTCAACCTGAGTTTGAACCCAGGCTGTCATTTAGGACATTGTCAAAAGCGCTGCCATTGGGGAGCCACTTTGAACCTAATACTCTATACCTGTACAACATTGTTTGGAGTAACTGGAACCCTCAATGTTCAGAGCCTAGGAGAACTGAGCAAGGATCTCTATCATCCTGACTCCAACAAGCAGCCAACCCTTCACTAGAGTCATATACAAGGAATACAGTCATATTCCCCTCCCTGACATTGGTACTGCCATTGCTCTGACCTGCTACAGTCTACCTGCAGGGATACAATAGAACTTTCTAGAAAACAGTTCCAATAAATTGCACCCCATTAAATGCAGAGCCTATGTTCAGCCTGGAGGTGTGGGACACTTAAAGCAGGACAAGGGTCGGTTCTTTAGTATGACTGCAAATCTAAAGTTGCAATGTTTCTTAGTCAAGATCACAAATGTCCATCACCACTGAAACAGTGAGACTTTCCCCATGAGAAATGAATTGCTGCAAAGGGATTAGAATGGGTGGTGTTTTAAAAGGACAGAGGGAGAGGAAGAGAGGGGAAAGGAGGACAGGTGGGCTAAGAGAGGAGCCAAGAAGTCAAGAGCAAGCTGGTAGACCAAGAGATCAGAATAGCCAAAATGGTGGGGTTAAATAGGTATCAGACGTGTCAAGTTGGGAGCGTAGGCCCCAGTCCCTCGCATCTATCCCAGTCCCCAGGCCTGGTCTGGACTCCAAATACCAGCAGGCCAGATCCTGACCCCTCCCTGGGTTCAGGACCACTCCCCAGGATATTTAAGTGATTCCCCCCAAAGAGAAACACATGGTCTCCCTTTCTTCCTCCTGGAGGTCGCATTTTCCCAGCTTCCCAGTTCCCCCACGGGGCCACCCGAGAGCGCAGATCTCCCATTAAACCTGGATATTTCTTAATTTGGTTTGTTTTGATTTGGCTTGATTGGGAATTTTTGCATCGGTAGGGAGCTAATATTAAGAAATATTTCTAACAAGAGGAGCTGGGGGCAGCCGCCCAGTCCAGTCCCTGGGCTGGAGACTTTAGGGTTGGGGGTGGAATATACTAGGGTTACTCTGTAATAGGTAGAGACTGAGGGAGGGCGGTGACCAGAGTCCACGTTGAAATGTTAAATATGCACCTAGGTTAGCCATTTGTCCTGAGTTTGAGATCTAACTGACACAGGTGAAATCTGATGTCTCTCCTACCAAAAAGATCAAAATGACAATTGACCTCCCTGGTAGCAGTTAAGTACCCTTAGAAGGAGCTGGCCTGACTTACAAGGCCTCTAAAAAGCCCCAAGGGAGCCTTCTCCACCAGTCTGCAAGTAGCCTGGGCTCCTTCGGTCTCTGAGATGTAAATGGTAGCACAGAAAGTATCTCTGAGCAGCGTCTTGTTAGGCCTTCTAGTGCTTCGATGAAACAGTACGACCAAAAAAACAAGTCGGGGAGGAAAGGGTTTATCCGGCTCAGGCTTACATAGCACAGTTCATCATCCAAGGAAGCCAGGACAAGAATTCATGCAGGGCAGGGACCTAGAGGCAGGAGCTGATCAGAAGCCATGGAGGGGTGCTGCTTACTGGCTTGCTCCCCTTGGCTTGCTCAGCTTTCTATAGAACCCAGAACCACCAGCCCAGGAATGGGACCACCCACCATGGACTGAGTCCACCCCTATCAATCACTAAAGAAAATGGCTTACATCCAGATCTCATGGAGACATTTTCTCAAGTAGGGCTCCCTCCTTTGTGATAACTCTAGTTTGTGCCAAGTTGACATAGACTAGCCAGCACAAGCAGTGAGCTGAGGAGGAAGAAGGAAAGCCCATGCTGTCATGGTCACGCAAGCACTGTGGTCAGGATGCTCCCATGGAGCTGTTGGACACTTTTCTGTGCTCTTGACAGGGTGATGAGGGCTGGAGTGCCATGGTCTTAAAAAGAAGCCAACCGTGTCATGTGCTCACAGAAAGCTCTTCTGCCCCGTGCCACTTCAGAGCCTCTGCTTGCATGTGGTGCCATCGCCACTGGCTGTAGGCCTGTGGCCACATTACTGTGACTCCCAGCCAGTCCTGGCTAAGCCACTGATTGGCAATGGATGGCATGCTCACTCACCGAATGCAAATGGCAGGCTGCTCCGTGTGCTTCCTGGGCCTCCTGGCCAGCACAAGGATCTGCTAAGCCCTAAGAGCAGCGTGAAGTCAGTACCATGTAACCCTGAGAGCCCCTGCCTTGGAGAGTCCCAGATGAGGTGCTGGTGGGAGGTCATACTCATTTGGGTGGAATCCATGACAGAGTGCATCCACTCGTGTGACCCGTTTGACTCTCACAACCATCTGTCCCAGTCTTCTACATGAGGAAATAGAGGTTCATATTAGTCCCTAGTCTGTCTGCAGCTTTTCCTGGGGAACCATAGGTCGGCACTACCAGGATGGAGAGGAAAATGATGATGGGAATCTTCTGCCCTCAAGGGAGGGACTGAAAGCCACCCTTGCGGACCCCTCCATGCCAATCCTCTGAGGATACCCCAGCCTGTTGGAGGAGGGCCGCTTGTTCATCCCAGCTGCCCAGAACCAAAATAATCACACAGAAACTATATTATTTAAATCACTGCTTGGCCCATTTGCTCTAGCTTCTTATTGGCCAACTCTTATATCTTAATTTAATCCATCTCCATTTATCTGTGTATCACCACATGGCAGTGGTTTACCTGGTAAAGTTCTGGCATCTGTCTCCAGCGGGGCTACATGGCTTCTCTCTTTGCCTCCTTTCTCTCAGCATTCAGTTTAGTTTTCCCCGCCTATCTAAGTTCTGCCCTATCAAGAAGCCAAGGCAGTTTCTTTATTCACCAATGGTATTTACAGCTTACAGAGGGGACTCCCACATCACCAGCCCTTGCAGATAGATCATCAGTGGGTGCCATGCTCTCTGGCTCTCTGGCTATAAAGACCAACCTGAATCAGGGCTGTCAGGTTGCAAATTCAGAGGAAGGAGAGGCTCTGGGCACCAAGCCAAGACTGCACGAAAGGCTTTGAGAACTGAAGGGGGAAGGAGCGTGTGCGTGCGCATGCTTGAGTCTAACTTTTCCTTCCATGTCAGAGTTAGCACGAACATCGTTTTTCTTTATTGTCCAGACCAGCTCTTGAGATTTCAACAGCTGCCCATGCTTGTGCTGTTTCTGCCAGGTCTGGAGGGGAAACTGTCAGGAAAGCCCTTGAAGAACTAATGACATTTTACCAGCCAGGTATCTTTCCTACCAACAGAACTTGGAGCTGCTATGGGGTTCCTTCTCTGTGTCTCCTATCCAGAACCTACCAGAGGCAGACTGGCTTTCAGATTCCCTCAAGAGGCTAGGAGTGGTTTCCTGCTGCCCTGGGAGCTCCTTCCTGCCTTAGTCTACCCAGTCCCAGTACAGGCAGGGCAGCCTGATCTGAACTCCTCTACCCTCAAAACAAGTTCCCACAGGACACCTTTTCTCTCACAGGATTCTTATAACATTTTTTTATAATTAAATCCTGAAAACATCCCATTAGAATTTAGTGTTTACATTTTCTTACAGCTGAGAACCGACAATTCCTTCTTGCCAGGAGGGTGTCTTAGGGCAGAGCCTCTGGGCAGCAATGGGGAGGAGGGGGCTGGCTCAAGTCTCAAGTCTGGAATCATAAGGCTCAAGGCTCACACCCTGCTATGAAAGGTGCACCTCATCTCCTTCTGATGATCAGCCACTGTGCTCCAAGCACCACACTGACCAAGTGGCTGTCAGCATGAGAACTAGACCATCAGTAGCCCAGGACACAGTAACAGGCAGATTCTGCTCTTAATGGCTATTATAATTACTGTTATTTGAGAGAAGCCAGGCAATACTACTGCTGCACAGTGTCACAAGGGCCCGACAACCCGTTTCTCCCGTTGCCTAAACTTCTGCAACCTGGGAACAATCTCTTTTTCCTAGTTAATCACTTGGTAATTTGCTTTTAAAAGCATATGAGAAAATCCAAGCTTAATCTCTGTTTTTGTTTTTTGTTTGTTTGTTTGTTTTTTGCTTCGTGAGTCTACATCCTGGCTGGTTTTAGTGTTGGTGGAATGTTGTTAGTTTCTTGGTTGTTTATTTTTTGTTTTGTTTTTATGCTGCGCTGTAAACCAGGGTCTCTTCCTGCACCTAAGGAAGTGCTCAACCACTGAACCACATAAAATCTTTATTTCATACTGTTTTTCCCCCAGGGCACCTCTGCCTCAGGTGTCTTTGATTTTGATTCTCCCTTCTTGCTCAAGCAAAGGTTGCTGGGGCTGCGTAGTCACCAGGCGGAATACAAAGGGTTTTATAGGTATTTGCTCCCCAAAAGGACAGGGAGGAGAACGTCTTTTTTCCTTAGCCTGACATAAGCTTTCTTTCATGAATTTATGGCGGGTTTACTTCTGTCTGGGCTAACTGAGTCTTAGGGAGCCACTTTACAGAAGGAGTGGGGGCAACCATGAGAGAGCTTCAGACAAGACCAGATCTGTTTGTATAGATGTGTTTGCTTAGGTTGTAAAAGCCTGAAGAATGACTTCCCAGCAAGGCTCCAGGGCAGAATCCGATGCTATCAGGAGACACTGTCATCTCCTCGCTGTTTAATTAGGGCTGGGGCCTCAGGGGAGGCCACAGAATGGAATTCACAGTATGCCTCTGTTCTCTGTAACTCAAGCCTGGGGTCCCAGAAAGGTGCCAAGCAAAAACAGTCCCTTCTCGCCAACGTGGCCCCAAATTGTGCTCCTGGAGATCTGGCTGCCAGATCAACCCTGACAGTGTAGCAGCCTGATGGAACTAAAGAAGAGAGCCACCTCATGGAGTGCCTGCTACAGCCTCCTGTTGTGCCTCCCTCAACCTACTGCAGCCTCCTGGTGTGCTTCCTGCAGCCACCTGCAGCCTCCTGGTGTGCCTCCTGCAGCCTTCTGCAACTTCCTGTTGTACCCCCTGCAACCTCCTTGTGTGCCTCCTGCAGCTTACTTTATCCTCAGTCACATCTTTGCTGTTAATAGTGATAACTCTCCCAATGTTTATTGAGGCCCGTAAATTTCCCAGACTTCTGCAGGGTGCCCACAGGCTCATCTCCCACCAGCCACTCCCTAAACTCAACCTTTCCAACAAGACTGTGTGCTGTGTGACTCGGGCTAGGGGCAGGCTCAAACCAAAAATGCAGCCAGTGTGGAAGGATCACCAGTGGGAATTCTCCGCTCTTATTTCCCCGAGAAGCCCTTAGTATGGGGTACTAAGGCCCACATTCCATAGCAGGCCTATGAGGTCAGAGGAAACTTAGGGAGGAACTTAGTTCTCTCCTTGTACTTAGCAAGAGCACCTTTACCTGCTGAGCCATCTCGCTGGCCCCAATTATTTAAACTTGTGTGTTAGGCATCTGGATTTAGACATAGCCCTTTTCTTTTTCTAGAAGTTTTAAAGTGAGCCCTATGAACCCACCACTGAATGATATAGTTCTGTCCATCACGATGGGATGTTTGTGTTATCTGCTCCATCATCTCCTGAGACACCCATGCTTTTTATCAGGGCACACAAAGTCATCACCATCTAGCTTCACTGAGAAGCCTCTGAGTGGGATGCTCCCTCGGGACATCCCAGCTGTTGTTCCTTTAAAAAATGCTATCAAGTCCCAGGCAGCAGCTGTAGGCAGGCAGCAGACTCTGGGAGCAGCCAGTCCCAAGGCAGAGACTCGCGGGTCCTGAGCGGGTCGCTCAAGATCCCCGGGCGGGTTGCCGCGGGTGGCTCATCCCGGGCAAGCAGGTACCGCCATGTGGCGAGCAGGGAGGCGGGTTTGGACATGTGGTGGGTAAAAGGCACATAGACACAGTAGGCAGGCATAGAACTGGACATTTATTACTTAGAGGAAAAAAAGAGAGAGAGAGAGAGAGACAGAGACAGAGAGAGAGACAGAGACAGAGAGAGAGACAGATAGGAGAAAGGAGAGAGAGGGGCAGAGGGACAGAGAGACACACGTGCACACGCCAAGGGACAGGAAAAGAGGAGAGATTCAAGATGGCGGCGAGAGGGGTGGGGGGGTCGCTAGGAGTGGGCACGGCTTGCCCCTTAAAGGGCCAACCAAAAGAATAACACCGGCATAAACCTTCGTGTAGATTTGCATTGACTGGCATGGCTTGACTTTTCATCACCCGATGGGATGGTCCCAAGTCAGTGTGACATTGCATTGATAATGGCTTTGTACCAGATGGTGTGGCTTTGCTCTTCTTTGGTGTGACTGCTCTGACAATATCATTAACCTTTCTGTCTCTGGCCTTATTCAAGTGGACTCGATAGGTGTGATTACTTCGATAAATTGTCTTTATACATTTTATGCCACCCCTCTCTCTTTGTAATTATGAAATCCTGTCTCTAGAAGTCAGTAGCTAAAATTTTTCCCTTCATTTTTTTTTTTAACCTCTGGGCCATCTTTCATAAGACCATAACGAACCTTGGTTGAGGTTATTCAGATGAGTGGCGTTTTCCCAAACACTACTTCGGCTACGAAATATCTGAAAGCATGCCTCGCTGCCCCTGAGCCCAGAGCATTTTTGTTCTCTACAAAAACATGAAGCATTTATTTGAATGGGGAGCCGTGACTGCTTCCTCCATCCGAGCCCACCTGTCAGCTCTGCATAAACCCTGCAGTCGGGTCTGCAGCTGGACGTCATTCCAGCTTAACCATGCTTAGCTGGACAGAAATACATGATGGCTTCGTGGGAGGAGTTCTTCGCACTTCTACAGAGCACAGAGATGCTGGTTAAGTGGGGGCTTTCAATCCCAGATAACCACTGCAATCACCTGGCGATCTTAAAAACAGTGATGTCCCTGGCCTTTCCTGATGTACTTCTTTGTGGGGGTTGAGACATCCGGATTTCTTTATTTCAAAGCTCACCAGCTCACTCCTGCAGCCAGTCCTAGCTTCCTGTAAGACGCCCCTAAAATCCACATTGCTCTAGCACCTGCCCCGTGTTTGAGGGCTCCCTGTGAGTGGGAACTGCCTTGAATCACCTCAGCAGCCCTCAGACATCTGTGAACCCTGATATGGACTCCCGAGGTTAAGGTTAGCGCCTAGAAATCTGCATTGGCGATGCCGGGTGAATTCTCTGGGTGGCGGGAAGCCTCTGGTGGGTATATCTGGGACACAGACCTGGGCACGAAGCCAGGCTTAGGGACAGCCTTGCAGGAGAGTCTTAGCTGGTCGAAACATGCTGAGGACCCTGCGGGGGGGGGGGGAGCTGCCTTCTTTTGTGACTGAAGACTGGTAATCTTTCCAAACAGCATTCCCTTGAATGTTTACACTCCACAGCATGATCCTGCTTGTTAGACAGGAAGGCAAAGCCCCTGCTCCCAGAAATCTCTCTGAAAGGGAGTTGGTAATGACTCCCTGGGCAAAATGATACACCAGTGCCTCCATTGGGCCTGTGACTCCCCATCACCTCCCAGAAAGGCCCTCCTCCTCCTCCGGGTGGGAGAGATTCAAGGAAACAGGGCTAAGGATAGCACCTGGCTTTCTCAGGGCGCACGCCGCATTTTAAGAACAGTCCTTTTTTCTCCTACCTGGACGCTGTTATTAACTCCAGCTGGGCTGCTGTGCAGCCTGGGCCATATTAAAGTTTTGCAGAATGTCCTCAGGACCCCATAAATCGGGGAGGGGGGCTCTGGGGACACCAGATGAACAAGGTGTACACATGGTTGTGGGTCTCTACTTGGGAGGAAACCAACTTAGTGGAGAAATGACTCATGGGGTCTGGAGAGAGTAAAAACAGGGAGCCAAATCTGGGGAGAGGACTAAGCTACCCTGGGAGACAGTCAGGTGCCACTTGCCATGGGAGGGATTCAGAAAAGCACCGTTAGGGAAACTGGCCCTTGAAAACATGGGATGCACGTTCCCAAACTTCGAGGGCCAAAGGCACCGTACACAGAAACCTCATGCAGTCAGCAGATGCTGTAGGCATGGGCTACTAACAGTCCTTCTCAGAGTAGGATTGTGCTTGAGCCAGTGAGAATGTTGTGTGGGTGGGTGGGGGGCGAGATACGGCTGAGGACACACAAGTTTTTCATTATCAAGTGTCTCATCTTTCTGTGCTGAGATGTAAAGACTGGTTGAGCAGTTGTGCTTATGCCAGGGTCACCAAAACATGGGGCCGATGTCCCCTGGTTTGCAGGGCGCCATCTTGCCATCCTTAATTGATGGCGAGAACATTCTAGTCTTCTTTTTATGAAGGCACTAATCTCATCCTGGCCGCCTTGCCCTCAATACCTTGCCTGATCACCTCTGTATCAGTGACACTGCGGTGACAAAATACCAGATAAAAGCAATTTCTGTTTAAGGTTTATGGTACAGGTCCTTCATGGTGAGAAAGGCAGGTGCTTAAGGTAGCTGGTTACATTGTTCCCACAGTCAGGAAGTGGTAAGTATGATTGCTGGTGCTCAGCACATTCAGTCCAGGACCTGTCAGCCCGTGGCAACGTGCCATTCACACTGAGGGTGGTTCTTCACATTTCAGCCCAATGTAGTCATTATTACCGAAAAGGGATGCCCAAAGAGTTGTTTCCATGGTGATTCTGAATCTCATCAAGTCAGCAGTCAAGATGAACCATTGACTGGCCAATGCCTCAAGTGCCTGTCCCAGCCTCTGGGGGCCAAGGATTCGGGGTATGTTTCAGTGAGACATAGCATGCCATCTTGCAGCATGCTTCTAGCAGGCAAGGAGCATCCTTGACTTGCAGACATTGTAGGCACTTGGGAATGACATGCCCAGGAGCGGCTTTATGGGAGGGCTATCTCATAGACCCTCATAGCTCAGGCTATCCCTATCTCTGGCAGTGCTCATCCACCTGCGGGAAGGGGCTCCAGTCCCGTGTGGTACAGTGCATGCACAAAGTAACTGGACGCCATGGCAGTGAGTGCCCCACTCTGTCCAAGCCAGCAGCCTACAGACAGTGCCACCAGGAGGTTTGCAATGACAAGATTAATGTGAACACCATCACCTCCCCTCGCCTCGGTGAGTACCTCCCCTGACCCTGGCTTCTGGGTGCCACTGTCCCCCTGTTGTACACCAGAAAGCCACCTTCTTTGAGCACTAGAGGTGCCAGTATTTGCTGGGGCTAAAGAAGGTTCAGAGGTGTTTGTCCATCCCCCACCACCATCACAATCCTTGGGGCATCCTTCTCACTCTTCTGCCAAGGCAGGATAGCCTCAACCCTGACCCCCTTCTCTGTGGGGAGTGAAAGCCATACTTCCTTCTGGAAAGAGTCACTAGGATAAATGCACGGGTCCTCTGGGCCGTGACAGAGCTGCACATAGGTGGGGTGGAGAGGTGACAGTCTTCCTGTAAGCAGCTCAGCTCCTGGCGCTCAGAACAAGACTGCTTAGGCGTCCATAGTCCAGCCAGTGACGGGATGACGTGAGGGCCATCTAATGCGTCCACAGAATACTGAGCAAAGGAACTTGTGGAAGGGGTTGCTGGGCTACGCTTAGGGTAACCGGTCATACTGTGTTCACAGTCAGGAAGCAGAGAGAGAAGAGCGCGGGTGTTCACCTTCCTCCTTTTTATTCATTTTAAGGCCCCAGGCTATGGGACAAGAGCAACCAACTCTCAGGATGAGTCTTCCAACCTCAGTTAATCCATTCTAGCTAATTCCTGATGGGCATGCCCAGAGCCTTGTCTCCTGAGTCATCCACGCTCCTGTTAGTTTAGCAGCCCGCACTATGCAGAGCCCCTTACCTGCCACCAAGGGCTCTCTAGGCAGCTTCCTTGTGAGTCGGGGGAGCCGCTGAGCTTGTAGAGGGGACACCCATGTCTGTTGCCAGCGTGAGTCTACATGGTATCTTTTCAGGGACCCCCTGGGTGCAAGGCTTTCTCTCTAGAGGACTAAGACCCTGAGAGAAATGTGAGCCATTTGTTTACCCTTCAACTTCATGCTTCTGTGGATCCTATACTGCCCACTACTCCATGCCCCTGTGTTTTATAAACGCCAACAGAAGCAGTATGGTATATCACGAACCAGCTCCTCCAAGCTCAGGAACAAACTCTCTAGTGTCTCCTGATCTGAAAAGGCAACAAGGATACCACAGTCAGGGGCTGGAAGCAGAAATGGATCCACAGGCGAAAGTAGCATCTATATAACCCTAGATGTCCATGAATTTATGTAAGGCTAATGTGTACTTGAAGGTAAGAGAAACCAATACAGCCATGGGTGGCTTCTATCATAACCAGGGCTTTAACCTCTGGGCACTCATGTGTTCTTTCCGCTGTTCCCTTAGCTGCTCTGACCTACAAATGCACACGAGACCAGTGGACAGTGTACTGCCGGGTCATCCGAGAGAAGAACCTCTGCCAGGACATGCGGTGGTACCAGCGCTGCTGCCAGACCTGTAGGGACTTCTACGCCAATAAGATACGCCAGCCGCCCTCTCCACCAAGCTCATGACATATAGCACGGTGCTTGCCCAGTGCTCCGATTCTAAGATCTGAGGTCTGGCAGTTAGTGAGTGGAGAGCCCTCACCCCACCCAAAAGCACACCAGCCCTGCAGCCAGGACCCCCAAAGCACCGCTCTGCGCCTGCAGTAAGGCTGCCTCGAGAATACAGTTGCATAGAGCTAGAGAGTGGACTTGACCTTGCCATTCGTCCTGAACGTAATATACTGTTAACGGCCACTGGATGGCTTCCCAAGGAAAAACTACACAAGAGTCACAAAAGAATTTTAACTTCCAAGATCTTATGTACCTCAAAGGGGCAGATAATTATTGGGAGGAGAGAAAGAGAGAGAGAGAGAGAGAGAGAGAGAGAGAGAGAGAGAGAGAGAGAGAGAGAGATTAAGCAAGAGTGTTTAGTGCTTCTGTTCTGGCTTTCCATTGACATTTGAATTCCTCCGGCTTGATGTCGCTTTGTGGAAATAGCCTAGAAATGAGATATCACATTGGAAGAGGCTCTGTCCTGAAAGCCAGCAATGCCCTGGTTGACCAGCCTCAGCTACGGCTTCTCTGGGAGAGGGCTATGCTGCCTGAGTCCAAGGATCAAGACTTGGCCTCTGCCCACCTCAAAAACATAGTCTCAAAATCCTGAGCCTTGCCTTAGAAACCTTGCCCCCTGAGAGTTTAAAATCTGAGTAGACCAACAAGAATACCAGTGCCGTGTAACTCTGCACCCCACCTGTGTGGAGGGCATCCCCGAAGAGCTGAATTTGGAAAGCCATCTGCTTCTCAGAGCTCAGAGGTATACCCCACAGGGAAAAAGGGGAACCTTTCCTCGAGGTGCTATGAAATGGGACAGACACACATGGTGCACAGGGTACCTGTGTACCTGACATAAAGGTGCCCTCAGCTCCCTCGGGGGCGTGCCAGCTCCCACCCTGCCTCCAGGCATATCCACTCTGGCCAGCACCCAATAAGGCTTTGCACATTAAAAACATGCTCCATCTTGGCCAAGTAGCTTTCCATCGGCCTTTCTTCTGGAGTTAGGATGCCGCTCAGGACATCTGAGGACACACATCAGTCAGTCCTGGGTTCTGCAGCATAAAGGTTGAACTTCAAGTATCTGGGCACAAGGAACGTGTGCCAGGACTTGTGGAGGAACACCACCTGGCTGAAATTGCTGTCCGTCCATCAAGTCCTCTGACCCAGACCTCACGCCTGGTACCTTCTTCGTGGCTCACAGCTGTCGCCACTGACCCATCCCGATGCGACCTGAACGGATGGAGAAGGTCCTCTCTTCTATCCCCATGCCTTCACTCTCACCGCAGAACTTTCCTATCTCCAGAAGCTCAGAGAAGTGACCAGATTGAGCTCTCTGAGAGCAGACCAGCTGGCAGTCTCCTGGCTGCTGTGGCTGGCTAGCTTTGCTTCACATCTTGGTTGGCTTTCGTGGGTGCTTATGTTTGGAACTACCTTGAGGCCCATCTTCTCCTGGCGTCTGATAGAAGCTCTTGGGCCAGTCTCCATGGGAGTTCATCTCTAAGTGCTTTTTGATTTTTTGGTGCTGTTTCTATTTTAGCTTAGGTTTTTGGAATTTTTTTTGTTTTTTGTTTTTCGATTTTTTACTAGCCCATCACATAGACGTGGTAGGGGTGGCAGGGAATTTATTTGATTCCACTTGAATTGAAAAGGAGAGGTGCTGAACCTCCTTAGGTGCTCTGAGAGACTGTCAGGATGAAGTAACCCACTAGTCATCACCCCAATGCTGTGCTATATACCCTGCTCCCCAACTCACCAGCAGACTCCCCAACTTGTTTCTAAACCCCACAAATTCCAGGGAGTTTGCGGGGGTGGGGGCGGTAGAGGGGAAGGTGCTGCCAATTTTCCCTCAGCCCAACATCTTGATAATTTACCCGAAGACATTTATATTCTGGAGCTAGAAAGCAACGAGACTGCCAGCATAGCCAGCTCAGGAAGCCACATAGTCCTCCTGGTGCGTCTGCAGAGGCCCACCTAGGCAGAGCAAGTGTGAGCATGTCTCTATAGGTGTGCACTGTCCCTCGTGCCCCACGGCCACCTGTCTGTCCCCCCCCCCCAGGAGCCTCACCGTTAATGTTAAGCCCCTCGGTGCTTCCCCCCACACGCACACGCTTTCCGAGCAAACGCTGGCTGGTCACTTTGAGCTCCACCGTGACACTTCCATTGTTTCACCCAGAGCCACCAGAGCTCTGGGCTCACAGCGGTGATGCTTCTGTGTTAAACCCGCACTGCCACTCAAGTACTGTACCTTTGTGGTCGCACAGATGGGTCGCTAGCGTCTCACAGTCTTATGGTGCTATTCATACTGGTGCAAGACAAACGGCTCGCAGCTGTCGGAGGCTCGCTAGATCAACACAGGAAAAGGAGCCTCGGTGGCAACCTCTCCTTTGCTCTCTTTTTATCATTTTAAAGTCAAATGTATATACTTTTGGGTGCTGGTTAGGAGAGACTACAAAAAAAAAAGAGGTGACAAGTATCAGATGCCATCGTACGTGAAAAACTCATCATTTCATTGGAAGCAAGTTGAACATGTGTAATAAAATGTTTTTCCACAATGGTGTTAAGCTCTCTGGAAAGTCAAAGACAAAAGCTTGTCCTCTGGGACTGACGGAGGGGGTGATGTCCTCCCGTGCTGCCGCAGTAGCCTGGCTCCTGAGACCTGGTTGTGGGGAACTGTGGCCACAGAGATCACTAGTAAATGCCACGCTGGTGGAGGCCTGTGTCTCCCCCAAGGGAATGCGAATAAATTCTTCAGTCCCGGGCCTCCTCCCTGCCTGAGTATGCCAAGGTCTGGCAGTGCCAATGAGGTCCAGCCACCTCTCTCGTCTTCTGGAGTGAATGACACTGTGTAGAGCACAAATCCTGCCCATGTCACAATGGGCGCTCACTTCTCCCAACCCCCTTACCCTGCCCCCCCACCCCCGCTGCCAGCCCTACCAGCGGCTCTGAGGGCATGGACAGAGCGTGTGTACCATGTCTTCGCAACTGGGACAGCCATGTGGAGCCTGCCTGAGTCTGCTTGGAGGCAAGTGTATCACAGCTGGGGTGAGAGAGGAGTACTCCATCTCAAGAGGGAGAAAGATATCCCCCATTAAGGTTGGGAAAGCATCCAAAATGTGCACCAAAAAGCTTTCAAAGTCATCGCCGTGCCCCCCACCCCCCTCACTGGGTCTCCCAACCCCAAGTTTCACTGCTATTGTAAATGCCCGAGGCAGGTAAAGAAAAAGTTATTTTGGCCCGTGGTTCAAAAGACCCAAGGTCAAGAGGTTACAGTTAATAATGGCTTTCCTGCTGCCAGAGTCCTAAGGCAGCACAGAGCATCACCTGGTGAGATAAGGAGCAAGCTTGTGTGTTTCCTCTGGCCTTCTTCCCTCTTCGGCCCCATGACCTTATCTAATCCTGACCACCCCCCAGAGGCCCTAATGCCAGAACACCACAGTCCTACCATCTCAGAGCCATTGCCTTTCTGACCTGAGGATTAGACTTCTGCATGAGGTCAGGGACAAACTGTGTTTATACCCCAGCTCCAGAAAATGTGTAGATAGGGGTCACACTGGGGAGCATCCCTCACCTGCCTCTAGTACTTGGGAGAACTTTCTCCTTCCTCAGAGCCGATTCATGGAGGGGTGAGGGTGTGTGGCAGAGATCTGAGTGAGGGGTTTATCTGAGCACCAAGTAGCCTTAGTGTTTCTGGTTCATTAGATGAAGCTGACATGCCCCCCCCCCACACACACACATTGGTGAGTATTTATTAGAACAGTCCAGAACACAGAAGAGCAGACAGCTTCCTGAGGCCCCACAGTTCTCTTCTGCAGACCAGCCTAGAAGAGCACACAACAGGAAATGCACACACAAGCCACAGGAACTTCAAGGAAGAAGTCAGGACCATGGGGCGGTTGATTGATCTCAGGGACATAGACCACCAGGGACAGCAGGGACAGCAGTGTGAAGGGCCCCAGCAAAAGCCTGCTTTTTTCCCCCCAACCAGGCACAAATCTGGCTTTATCTGGTCCTACTTCTGAGAGTGAAGCAGTGCTCAATGTCCTCCAAGGCCACAGCTCTGCCCTCTGTGCTGTCTCCTTGATGTCCTGCAGTCTCCACCCTGGTTTTTGTTAAGTATTTTCCGATCAACAAACCTCTCCGCTGATGCAGTAATCACACACAATCAGACCAAATTAAAAGATGCCCAGGCTTAATGGATGACAACACTCTCGGGTGCCCCCGACTCCGGGAAACACGGAGAGGGGAACAGAGAACCAAAAGACCATGGAAACACGGGAGACCACATGTTCGTTCTCTGGGGGGCAGTTTAAATAGCCTGTGGGAGTGGTCTTGACCCTCCCTGGGGAGGGGTCGCCATTTGGCAGGCTTTCTCAGAGGTGGAGTTTGGACTGTGGCAACTCTCACGGGAGGGGGCTTATGTCAGGAGCTGGGGTGAAGCCACCAGCCAAACATTCCAGGCTTTTTTGGATAAGGATGTTAGGGGCTGAGGTGATGCTTTTAACTAAACATTTTTTAAGAGTCCTTGTATATATGGAAGTCCAGGGCCAGGGAGATGGCTTAGAGGGCGAAGGGCATTACTGCTAAGACTGGTAACCTGCTTTCCATCCTGGTACCCACCTAGTGGAAAGAATGAACTGACTCCCCACGTTGTCCTCTGACATCCATGTGTCATGACATGTACATACTTTGTCATACACACACATGTCCCCCCACACGTATAAACAAATGTAATTTTGCAAGTTGTGGGCATCCGGTGTCGTCAAACAGGATTCTTACACTTTTAAGGCCAAGATAGCCATTGCATATGAATGTGTTGGGAATCCCATGTCCTACCTCATTCCTCACATCTTTAAGCAACACTAAAAATGCCATTCTTGGAGCCACCCTAGATAGCTCAGTGGGGGAGAACATGCTTAGCATGCACCCAGTGCTACATTCTAGCCTCAGCTCCAAATATAATAAATTGACATTCTTACGATGTTAAATGTCACAATTCTCTCCTGTTCTTAGGGAGAAGAAGGAGGTTCCACAGGCTTCCCCCTAGCCTGATATGATAATGGCTCTTTACAACCAGGTCCATCCCTTCTAACTCGACAGTCAGAGTCAAGGGGGCTTCATGAACCCACTTGAGCCACTAGGAACCGAAATGGTCCTGAAGCAACTCCACGTATTATCTGACTTTTAAAGGGGACTATGGTGGCGCACTGGATTCTGGCTACAACGTGGATCCAGTGTGCAGCAATAATCGAGATGTCTACAGTACCTTCCACAAGATAAATGGGTGAAGATTCCTTTGGGGGAAAAGACTGGTACTGACAACTTTCTTCCAGGAACCCAACTTCACATTTAGTCCATGATTTTGAGCATGAAATCTGGCTGAGGGTGGAAATCAGAGAACATGCCATGACTTTTGTGATCTGCTGTCCCTTCTATTTAATGTATAAATTGGGTCAAACCCTCATGAGCTCCCCACCATCTTGCCCTAACAGATGAATCTCTTAACTGTCTCTAGGCTTCTCTGTGGGCCAGGCCTTCCTCCTGCTGCCCCTCTGACATCTCCACTCAGTTTAAAAATTACACCTCCCAGTTTCTCCCTGTTAAGAACTACTATACAGGAGCTACAGAGCTGGTTCAGCAGCTAAGAGCACTGACTTCTGTTCCAGAGGACCCTGGCTAGAGCCCAGCGCTCACACGGCAGCTCACAGCCATTTGTAACCCCAGCCCCAAGGGATCTCATGTTGTCTTCTGGCCTCATGGGCACTGCGTGAAACTGGTGCAGTCATAGAAACAGGCAAAACACGCATCCACCTAAAATAATAATAGCAGCCCCTATTGTGATGGATTCCTACTAAGCTTATCTCTGTCACTTCCCTGGTCATTATGTTCAAAGAAATGTGGCCTGGCCGGATGTGGTGCATGCACCTTTAATCCCAGAACCTTTTGTTTGTTTGTTTGTTTGTTTGTTTGGTTGGTTGGTTGGTTGGTTGGTTTTTGGAGAGAGGCTTTCTCTGTAGCTTTGGAGCCTATCCTGGAACTAGCTCTTGTAGACCAGGCTGGCCTTGAACTCACAGAGATCTGCCTGCATCACCCTCCTGAGTGCTGGATAATCCCTGCACTTTTAAAGCAGAGGCAGGGGTATCTCTGAGTTCAAGGCCAGCCTGGTCTACATAGCAAGTTCCAAGACTGCTAGGGTTTATGAAGAAAAACTCTGCCTCAAAAACAAAACCCTTGACCCTAGCCCTCTAGTTGTAGGCAATTTGATTCCGTATGCTGCCAAGGAAGCTGTCTGATGGCATACCTCACTTCAGTCGGTGATTAATGCATGGCAGCGCCTCTCATCTCATCCCTAATACTTAGCAAGAGCCATTATATCCTTGCCTGATCATCTCTATTTCCTCACGCCTTTCAAAAGACTTGAGCGAATGCACCACCAGGGAAGGTTTAGCCACTGCCCACATAGAGGCTTCCGTCCTTCAGGGAGCCCTTGTATCCAGGTAAGTCACTCTAAAATCCTGCATACCAGGATTGCACATGGCACCAACTACCTCCATTTAGGCCCCAAACTTTAGGGTCTCAACAGCCAGTCTCCAGGATGGAGAATTGTGGGCTGGAGGTCCCCACCAGAACACCACGGTAGAGTGAGGATCGTCATGGCCTTGAATGCACCGCCTGTAGACGCCGCTGGTTTGTCTCCAGAGTCTCCAGATGTTTCTATCCAGTCTGCTCCTTTCTGTCTTTGCCATCACCAGATGCAGAGCCACAGGCTCCTTGCTGTGGTGCTGCTGTAGCTTCTGTCTTAATCACCTTAGAAAGGATAATTTATAAACAGCAGACGCTTATGGCCCGCAGTCCTGGGGCAAGGGAAGGAAGGCCAAGGTGAAGGTTCGAGTTCCCAGCGTCAGCACAGGGGTCCTGTGTTACACAGACAGTGGCTTCTAGCTTCACTTGATAAAAGAATAGATCAAACTCTCTTAGGCTTTAGATCCTTGAGCCCTGTTCCTGAAGGCCTTGCCTTCAGGGCTCAATCTCCTCCTCCTAGAAGCCCCACCCCCTAACCCCACCAAGGATCACATGTCAACACATGCAATCTGAGGGACTGCAGACATGAGCACATAGCCCTCCCTGGTCCCTTTAAGACATTCTCCGTATCACAGCCAGGGTGTATTTGAAGAAAATTATACATAGCTGTATCTATATAGATATATAGAAATATAGCTCATAAAGCAAAGTACAGACCCTCCTCTTACCTAACCTCCTCCTAGCTTGCCCCACGTGGTCCTTCTCCTGCCACCCTCCCTTCCCTCCCTGCATTTCCCAAGCACAGAGCACAGACGGGCAAGCTCTGCTGTGCCCTGCGAGCTTTCATTCTCCCCTCTGCCTTTGAGCCCAAGCAGATGTCCCTGCTGTTTGCTGTTCGCAGTGTTCCTCCCCAGCCCTGCAGTTTCCCCCAGGGCTAATACACCTGCATCTGGTGTTGTGACTCAAGTGTGACCCTTTGGGTCAACACTCCCTGAGCAATCCCTCTAATGTGGCTGGCTGCCACAGTCTTCAGCACCTGCCATAAACTCCAGGGGACATTAGAAAAGCAGGTCACACGGGGACAGACATCATATCATGTCCCTCTTCTATGACACCCACCGGGCCCCCAATGTGCTGCAATGCATACATTAAATAAACACACTTGCCCTCTGCTAATTCCAATGTCTGTTGTTTATAGTATTTGAAGATAAATTAAAGAATGTACCAGAAGATGTTTGTACAAGAGTAATGAAAATGCACTCTAAATTCAGTGAGGGGTTTTTTTTTTTTGGCTTACACTTCAAGTGATACAAATATTTGGACAACCAGTTTTAAGTCAATGAAAAAAAGATGTTTGCCATTTTTCAAATTCTCCCCCATGTTAGCTGCCCCTTGACAAAACAGATAGGTGTTTCCAGATGGTTGCTGTGGCCATCAAAATTCTCTCTTTGTCACTCAGAAGAACAAGAATAACATTTGGGGAGTCAAAGAAACCCTGTGGCTTGGTAAGGGTCTTGGGTAGGCTCACCAACATGCCACCATCGATTGTTTGGAAGATAAAAGCCAAACACAAACTGGCCAGGGCCAAACATGGCATGAGCCCCCTGTGGGATTTCCCAGAAGCAAGGCCACGCTCACACCTCTGTGTTCTGTCAATTCATCCCCTCCTGCCCTCAGAGCCCTTCTCAGGAAAACGGTGCTTTCCAGAGCCTGGGCAGCTCCAACTCTTCAAGGAAGGTATTCAAAGCATGACCAAGGAGCTAAATTGAATTTCCTCTGTGTATCAACTCAGGGCTCAGGGATCCGTCCCATTCCAGGGGAAAGGGAGGGGACCCAAAGAACCAGCTCCCCCCCATCAGCCAATGTGGGACTTCTTTCTGGCAGAGCCACCAGGTAAGTATCAGTTCAGCCCAGCCTCTGCTGTGTAGACAGTCCAGAACGTCACACGGGTCTGAAGTCACCTTACACAGGCTGCAGGAAAAGACAGAGTAGCACTGCCTCAGCTGCTCACTCCCCTCCCCCCACTGTCTCTCAAGTGCTAGCTCTCTGTTGGTCTCTTCCTTGGGCCTTGCTATTCCCTGTCTCGCTAACATCTCTCCCTCCTTCCCCTCCCTCTCCCGTTCAGGTGATCACACGCCCCTCACTAGACATCATTGCAGATGCAAACCTGTCCACTAAAGGCTCTTTCACTGGTCTCCAGGGAGTGGAGCATCTCTCAGGACGATGTTCCTCCAGGCCTTTACGATGTCAAAAGCCCTTTTTTAAAAAAAGGCACCCTGCAGCTGCTTACCTAGGACCCTTGAAATTTCCCTGCACCTTAGAAGTTTTAGAAGTCTCTGGGCACTCACTCCCAGCTTATTGCTGTGTGTGCCAATCACATGTTCAACTAAGGATGCCTCTCCTGCAACTGCCTTTCTTGCCACTGAGGTTAGTTTTTAACATGCCAGCTGATCGTCATAAAACAGCAATTCTGGAAGTCCTGTCCAAAGATTGTTACATATTAACACGTCGTTAAAATAGTATATTGCAAAGTCAACATACCATTATAACTGTTAGCCTATCAAATACTGACAGATTTTGAAAGCTCAGTGGAAACCAAATGCCATTTTATTAGAGAGGACTCGGGAAGAGGAAGAACACGTGGACGTGGCAATGTTACAGTGGAGTCAGTTTGATGTATTAATGGTCTTTGCTAATACTTTCTTTTTTGCAAAGCAAACAGATCATATACGCACATGTATTGTATCATAAATTTACAACTGTGTTCTGTATATATATACCTCTGTACACACATAGTGCATATGTGCAATGTACCACATGGTTGACATGGAATAATTTACTGTGACTTATCTGATAGCCCTAGGATAATTTTACCAGGGTCTCAACATCAACTGGGAAGCGATAATCACATGGCCAATTAAGAGGAGAGTCTCCCAGGAGAGCTGCAACACCCATCTGAAGATAAAAGTTATGGGATATAAAATGTATTGCCATCATGACTCATATTTTAACCATCCATTTTACAATGCAAATCAATAAACTTTTATTGAGCAGTGTAATAGGTGCAGGGTGGAGGGAGAAAAGATGAATAAGGGGCCCAGCCCCCATCCTGAGACAGTCATAACAATATGTTTACTGTGCCCTTCTCCTGGCAAGTAAGAGGCTCTGCCCAAATGTGGAAAAATATTTAAGTCCATTCAAAACTAATAGGGCTGTTGGCTCCGAGTTCAGGATAAACAAAACTCTGCCCACGGAGAAATAGGATCTGCTGCCCTTCTGATCTAGCCCAGCAAGGCCAGTAAGTTTGACTGCCTCCCTCACAAGCGCCCTCAGACGAACTCCGCACCTCCGACATTGCTCTGGCCACACAGCGACACTGCCGGTACTTCACAGACATGGTGACAGTCAGGCATGCTGAAGAACACGCCCCGGCTTTTCTCTGAAGATCTATCGAGAGGTCATAAGAGATAGACACAACCTGTCTGCACGCAGCCAGGTGCACATGTGGGCTGCGCTTTCATGTAACTATTTTGGGGTGTTCAAAGAGATAAAGGGTAACATACTGTTTTAAAAGAACAGGAAATCGGGGGGGGGGGGTAAGATCAAGGAGATAAGAAAAAGATCCAGCAAGAAAAGTCAGAATTGACAAGCAAAGTTAGTAAAATGTGAAAATCAAAACAGCAGGTGAACTCTAGGACTAAAGGAATCAAACAGAGGATTCACGAACTGAAAGATTATAGTGAAGGATTTTACCCAGAAGACGGTACAAAGGGACAGATGAGTTTTAAAAAATGAAAGTGCAGATAAGAAAAGAGCGAAGATATTTTGAAACTTGTCAACTTCTGTCTAATGGTCACTCCAGAGAACAGAGTAAAGGAAATGGCAGAGGAGATGTTTGAAGGCAGGATGGCTGAGGATGTCGGAGAGCCAGAGCCAAAGACATGAGTCCTCAAACGGCTCAAAGCAGCTTCCCCGCTGGGGGAGGCAGGCATGTCCAGTCCCTAGGGGAAGTCTGAAGCTGAGTGCAGAACTAAATGTTATTCACACTGTTTCCTATTCCTGCATATATGCTAATCTATGATTAAGGGTAATTTTAAATTAGGCACAGTAAGAAAATAGCAATAAGAGTAGAATAATTATAATACTCTTTCAACCTTAGCATATAATTGTTTCCACAATTGAGAATATGTTTATTCAAAGAAAGTCCTTTTGGGTTCCTCTTTGGCATATCTGAGTTGCTGACAACACTCTGGCTTTGTTTGGGGACCAGTAAATAAAGGTGGACCTCGGCACAAATATGTCGGCCAACCATAGACATCTAAAAGCCTAGAGGGCCATTAAGTGATTAACGGGCAGATAGCATACACAGTATGGATGCGTCGAAGGGATGGCTCACATCCTAAAGGCAAGGCAGAGCTGTATCCTGTGGAGGCTTTATCACGCTACATAGAACAGAGCACAACCTAGAACATGTGAGTTGTTTGTTTCTAGAATTAATAACTTTTGGACTACAGATCTTTTGAAAGCACAAGCATGGATAAAGGGACCTACTGCTACAGTAAAATAAATAATAAATAAATAAATAATGATTAATAAATAAATAAATAAAAACAGGTAAATCCACACGCCACGCATCTTAGTGACACTTCGGAGACTAAGAGCCAAGAGAACACTTTGATGTTGCTGAGGAAAGACACTACCCCCAAGAGATCACAGAGGTACACAAAGAAGCATCTCTAAAAATGCTGAGAGGCCACCCTGGCTTCCGTCCACCTCACCTTCAGACATGCGACAAACCTACTTGGGTATGGCTAACTTCTTCTTTCAGAGGCCTTCACCAGTGACAGGCTTCTTCAACTGAATTTGTTCTTGGTCATTTTACACACGTGTATCGTGTCTTCTGATTATCCCCCCCACACACACACCCTAATGTCTTCCTCCCACTCTTGCCCGTCCCTCGTCCTCCCTACAAGTTCCTTTCCCACAGCTGTCTTGTTTTGTTCTGTGAGCAACTGAAGTGGGGCAGCTTATGTGGCCCTGGGTTTGGAGCTATCCGCTGCAACAGTGGTTCTCAACCTGTGGGTCGCTCCCCCCCTCCTGAGGGTTGACCGGCCCTTTCACAAGGATCACATATCAGATATTTACATTACAATTCATAACAGTAGGAAGAAGCAATCAAATAACTTTATGGGTTGGGGAATCACTGCAACAGGAGGAACTGTATTCAAGGGTTTCAGTGATAAGAAAGTTGAGAACCACTGCCCTAGAAGTTGGTGAGCTCACTAGTTAATACATACCTGTTGAGGGAAGGCCTTCAGCCAATTGCCTTTAAGATACCAGCCCACTTGGGTGTGAGCACCTGTTTCCCACTCATGCGGAGGACTACTGATCTGTGTGAGTCTACCCCTAAATTAAAAAATCTTTATTATACTCCATTCTGGGCTAGTGTGAGACTATTATAATCAACAACACATACCAGAAGACAATGACGACCCCCTCCCCCAGAATCTATCGGTAGCAATAAGGGGCGGGGTCCTGCAGTCCCCTCGTTTAGCCATGATTGTCCATTGATAACCTTGTCAGCCCAGTGCAGGCAACCGCAGCTCTGAGGAGATCATGATTTCTTCCACAAGATGGCTTCTCACAGCCCCTCTCCCCATCTTTACAATGTTCCCTGAGGTGGTCTCATTTCTTAGGCTCTGCACCTCATACTGCATCCAGTTTGTGGTAGTCAGGCTATCTCCTTGTGGGACAGTTTAAATATACTCCTGTGTGTCCCCCAAGGGATCGTGAGTTGGAACTTTGCTCTTCACTGTGATGTTGTTGGGTAGATCCATAGAGGAGGCCCCTAGACGTACATAGGACATAGGAGCACCAATCTCAGAAGGAAGTGATGTAGTTCTCATAGGACCCTGGTCAGTGCCCTCAAGACAGGTATATTAGAACAGTTACCTTGTTTGCTGTGTTCCAGTGGTTTCTTCCCCTCATACATATTACAGCCATGATACCATCAACCATATAGCATAGCCTAGGAGAACCTAAACAGAGCTCAGATGACTCCGGTATCATGATCTCGAATCCTCAAAACTGAGAGCTACCGAACTGGCCTCCTATAGAAAATGACCTGTCCAGCCCGTGAGGCCATGGATTCTTTTGGATTTCCCTTGGCTTCCTGGAACACATAAACCTACTTGTGGTAGACTGGGTGGATGAATAAGAGAACCATGGCTTCAGGAAGAGGCGGGGAGCATCTTTCATCTGTGACAACATGAGTTTTTCTGTTGAAGGAAGCCGAGAGCACTGGCCTCGCTGCTTCCAGGTGGGTTGCTGCTCCGCTCTGCTATCATAAGGACCCGAGGCGTAAGGACCGGAGCCTTGCACGCCTCTTCAATCTGGCCCTTCAACAAGGCTGCAGTTTGCCACCAGCGCTGCTACCGAAAGCACTACTGGTCCTTGCAGATTCCAATGAGTTCAGTGTCGATCTTTGGGATATGATAGGTTCAAAGATGATTAAAACCGGCAAGCCTTGGCCCTGTTGCAGATTCGGTTTCTTGTTCATCTCTGTCCCTCTCTTTTGGCTTGTTTAATAGTTCCTCTCTGGCCAGCATAAGCCGGGGCCATTCCCTACCATGCCACATCATTGAGTCTAGCAAAAGCCTTTAAATAACTTTAAATAACTTTAAATAAGGATGCAATACTTGCAGTTCCTGTGGGCCAAAGAATCACATATGATCTGATCTCATGTCCATACAAAGTGGCTCTTTCAGAAGAGTGTCATCATTCCAAGCAGAGAAAAATTGCCCTCCCGTGCCTTGAATACAATCACAGATCTACAAATCCAGTCTTCTGTGCTAAGGTCCCAAGCACACCCCTGCCCACAGTAGCCTCCAGATGGCTGCTCCCATGCTCCAGAGCTCTCTGGAGGAGACCTTAGGTATTGCCAACTCAAGGAACCATGTTGCCACTGGGAAAGGGACATGAGGACCGTGCCTATCCACACAGGCCCACCAGGAACAAGAAGCCAGCGCCCAGTGCAGAGCAACACCAGGAGCTCTGTTAAAGATACCTCACCAGAGCCAACCCATGCTTATCCAGAGAACAATTTCACTTTCAAATGCAAAGCAGCCCACTTAGAGTCTCTCCTCCCAAACCTCCATTATTCATCTGCCCTAATCACATCAATAGCAGGTGCCAACCAGCCTGCAGAGCCCCTGCACCCAGGGCTGCTGGGGTTATTGCAGAAGCCCAACCTGCTTACCAGATTCCCTGGGTCACCTGTCCCTTCTCAGGCTCTCGTGCACATTGCGCTCCTGCCCTCACTGCCTCTTGATAGAGTCCAGTGTTTCTATGCACAGCCCCTGACAGAAAGTCCTCTGTTTGGGGACTGTAACACACTGCCTTCTCCATGATAGTTGTCTCCTGTCCAGCCTCGACTTTTCTGTGACTGCACTATTCTAAAGCAAGAGGCAAAGTGCGGGGTAATCAAGACTCTCCAAAGGGCTGAAGACAGGAGCACGGGCACACACCTACGCCTATTTGGTCCTCTCACGAGAGGGGAGCAGATGGATCATTAGGTTTTGTCTAAGCCAGTGGTCAGCAACCAGCTCACACCCTTCCCCACTCAGCAGCCCAGCCTTCTGCGACTATGCTCCACAGTTAGAAAATGAGGCTGCTTTTTCCTGGCTCTCCTCTGAAAGAGAAAACACTAATAAATCAAGCACTAAAATATTTATTCCTCTTGTCTCATAGTCATTTACATTTCCTGAGGTCTTCAGCACCTCTCTCTCTCCACCCTGGACCCAGATTTGTGTAAGACCACAGTACATATAACTTACCAGGACTCCAATTGCCCTCCAGAGGCCTCATAGAATTCTGGCTTGCCATCTTTGAGACCGGACGCCAATGTGGGGATGAAAACACCTAAAAATGAGATCCCATTTAACTTTGAGTACTCAATCTCCCTGAATGATCTAGAAGCATCCATCACTCTATAGGGGTGGGTACGCCCCCCTCAATCAACAGGGAAAGCTGAAGAGAGTGTGGAGGCATAGGGGCAGTGGGGGATGGGGGTGGAGTTCTCTGTCCACATGACAGCTCTCAGGGACGGGGCTCAAAGAGCTTGCCACTCACTCTGCTTCACGGAGCCCATGAGAATCTCACAGAGGGCAACTTGAAGGAGAAGGACGGGCAAGCAGAAGGGAGAAAAAGCCATTCTGAAATAAAGGAGAGAGCCTGCAAGGCAGCGAGGGTGGTGGAAGTTGTTGGCTCATGAGTGCTGAGTTACGGAATGACGTAAGTAGAACCAAAGGTATAGAGACCGCCGTACTTCCGGTTTGGGCCCAAGAACTCTCTCCACCATACTTGATGCAAACACAGGGCTCCGCAATGTATCCTGAATGAATGAATGAGTTAGGAGGCCACAGTTTGCAAAAACCCAGGACCCCGAAGGCCAGGCCAACAGCATCCTGCCTGGGAGAAGGCTAACCGGGCTCCAGGCACAAAAGGACACCTAATTAGGCCTTGCCGCTCCTGCAGAGACCACAGCCAAGATAACCAGGGGTGTTTTAGGGCTAAGCTGGATGAGCCGGTTAAGTCTTGCTTTTTAAAATAAATAGTTTGTACTGTTTGTGCCCCAAAGACAAAATACAAAATATGCTTCATGGAGCCTGCCTTATTATCCCTTGCAGCATACATATGCAAAGCATTAGCCAGCAAACTCCCCCACCGGGCTTGTTTAGTGAATAAAGGCGCTTGCCAAGGTCACATACCACATCCACTAGGGGTGATGCTGAAGCAGCCATGACCCTCAGCCCCAACTGTGCCTCTCCCTGCTTCAGCCAAGGACCAAGGCCAACCCGCCGAACCACGGGCTGCACTGTCACCGACTCTAAAGCCTAAGATAGGTCTTCTCTTCTAGGGCATCGAGACGCTGTCCCTTTCCGGGGACTAAAGCTAGTTCACAGCAGTGTGGCTCTGACTCTGGTGATTGCCACTTTGGGGGCCAAGTCGGAAAAGGAGATGCTCATGCATGCCTAGAGGAAGGGAAAGAGCACAGCCGTCAGATCTGGATGTCGCCTGCCCTCCCGCATGGGGAAGAGTTGGGTGGTAGCATTTCCCACCATGGGCATGAAGCTTCCCTTACCGAGTGGACCTTCTTCCCCTCAAGGCCTTGGCATCAATCTGCAGGCCACGATTTCTCCTGACACCTGAAAGCAGGACCTCTATTCCACTCAACAAGTTCAGTATTTATTGAGGTTTTTCATATCTGTCGATATCAGCGTTTGGTGAGCATGCCAAAAGGCAGGGGTTCCAGGGTCTTATGTCCCAGAACAAAGAACTGCCAGAGACATGTAGCTACAGCAAAAGCAGTGGTAGTTTACTAAGAAACACTGTTCTGAGGAAGGAGCTGGCACAGCCAAGATGGTTTCAAAGCTCAAAGGGCCCTGCTATGCAAAAGCATGTCTTTATGTTCTCATTTGCGCAACGTGAGCTTTCTCGCACACGTTCGTTCACATGTCATTGTGCATACAACGTGTCTCCTTAGCATTTTACGTCGTGACCAACCAGTGTGTGTTTTGTGATTCAAATGAACTACGGGTCACCTGCAGGCTCCCTGGAGGACCTCGGTGCTGCTCCAGTGGAAACTGGGTTGTCCTTTGCTGGGGCAACTCCTAGGACTTCTCCCCTCCCCCATCCTCTTGCCTCACCAGATGCCAGGCGCTCTCCAGGTTACCATCTGTGTGGTAACTTCTGCCAGAACCGAGTCTGAGCACTGTACAAAGCACTTTAGACACCAGGGAACACACTGGTAAATACACACAAACTCACAGCCTGCTGATGTGGGCTGCCCCTCTGTATCCTGTGACTATGTTTTATTAACATTGATTAATAAAGAAGTTGCTTTGACCTGTGGTAGGGCATAAAATAGGCTAGAAAGTCAAACTGAATACGGGGAGAAAGTGGGCAGAGTTGAGGGAGATGCGAGCAGCTGATGGAGAAGCAAGATGTGAGGTAACAAGCCACGAGCCTCATGGTAGAATATAAACTAATAGAAATGGGTTAATTTCAGTTTAAGAGCTAGTTAATAATAAGCCTGAGCTAATAGATCAAACAGTATGTAATTAATACTAAGCCTCTGAGTGGTTATTTTAAAAGCAGTTACAGGACCAGGTGGGATGAGAAACCTCCAGTTACAGTCTACAATTTTTGTACCACAGAGGCTCTGTGCAATTTAGTTTAGGAAGACTGTTAATCATAGCCAGAGAGACTGAATTCTAGATGTGAGTCTCTCTACCTACCAGAAAATGGAAGCTCGGCTTCAAACAAGGTGACAACTACTACAGGTCTGAGATACTAGTAGTCCAGATTGTCAAGCCAACATTCTCAGACCAAAACCTCTCACCCACTTTTTCGGTCTAAGAGAGCTAGGCTCAGGTGATTAGAGCAGGGTTCCTCTGGGAAGAGCTGAGACATGCCAATGCTAGTCGGGCCAAGATCTGTGGAGCATAACCTGAGACTAGAAAAGTCCTCAGTCTACTCTCGATGCCACAACAAGAAGTAACAGAATGGGTGGCTCAAGTGACAGAGTCACCCTTCTGAAGTCTGGCAGGATTTGGTTCCTAGCTCAGGTTCTTTCAGACTTCTCTGTGGCTGCTGTCCTGACCTCCTCTCTCTTCTGAGAGAGGGAAGGGAAGAAGCTCTGCTATCACTTTTCATAAGGACACTAGTCACATAGGATCAGGGAGGGTTTCACCCTTGTGACTTGTTTAATGTTTATTGCCTCTTTATATGCTTTTATTTCCAAACACACATTGGAGGTTAGGGTTTCAACATACAACTCTGAGGGGGATGCAAGTCAGCCATCCTTGCTAGGCAGACTAGCTACTCTGATAGCAGAGCAAAAGAAAGGCCATTTTGCCAGAATAAGACTACATTTCTAGAGCATAGCAGGACTTAAGAGTGGGCCACACATGAGAATGTGCTTGTGTCCATGGCCTGCTGTGTGCCTAATAGGACAGTGTGGTGAGGGTACCACAATCAGGTCCTGCCAGCTGTGCCAATGAGCATCCCAACAGCTGAGGAAGATGCACCATTACATGGGAGGGAAGTATATTTCCCATATAACCCTATAAGTTGTTGGAGGGAGGCCACTTGTTGGTTCCTGGCTACTCAACCCCGAAATAATCATATAGAAAATGTATTATTTAAATCACTGCTTGGCCCATTAGCTCTAGCTTTTTATTTGCTAACTCTTACATCTTAATTTAACCCATCTCCATTAATCTGTGCATCACCACGAGGTCGTGGCCTATGAGCAGTTTCACCACATCTGTCTCCGACAGTGGCTCCATGGCTTCTCCTTTCTCCGCCTTCCTTCTCCCAGCATTCAGTTTAGTTCCCCTTCCCTCCCCCCCCCCGCCCCCCGCCTAGCTCTGTTCTACCAAAGCAGTCCATTATTAACCAATGGTATTCACAGCATACAGAGGGTAATCCCACATCAGGGTTTTATCACCAAATAACCCATGAAAGTGCTCTAGAAGCAAAGTCAACACCTGCAAGGCCCACAGAATGCTTATATACTCGATGGCCACAGCAGCGCAGTTATCCCTAAGAGTCCATGGGCCTTGGCTTCGAGAATCCCATGGCTATTTGTTCAGATGTTCAAGCCCCACATGTAAAATGGCATAGCATTTGTACAGAATCTATGCTATCCTCCTCTGACTTTAAGTTCTTTCCAGATGACTTATAATACCCAATACAATCTAAATGCTGTGTACACAGCTGATGCTATGTATGGTTTAAAAATGATGACAAAAGGGGCTGGAGAGATGGCTCAGAGGTTAAGAGCATTGCCTGCTCTTCCAAAGGTCCTGAGTTCAATTCCAAGCAACCACATGGTGGCTCACAACCATCTGTAATGGGGTCTGGTGCCCTCTTCTGGCCTGCAGGCATACACACAGACAGAATATTGTATACATACTAAATAAATAAATAAATAAATAAATATTTTAAAAAATGACAAGAAAACAGTCTGCACATTGTCACTACGGATGCAATGTTTTGTTCCAAATATTGTCAATCTGCAGTTGCCTGAATCTGCAGGCGAGGAACCCATGGACACAGGGCCAGCTGCCCTTGGGTACGTGTTTTCCTCCTCCTCCTCACCCACCTATACTTTCTCCAAGTTGATGGAAGAGGAATCCCCAGTGGGGAAAGCCCCAAGACCATTCCTGTGGGCAGGAGGAGGGGCAGAATCAATGTTCAGTGAAATTCAGAATTTCAGACTGTGACATGGAACTAGATGTTTTTATGGCCGAATTGGGGCCATATTTTGCAACTAAAATTGACTTGACAAAGTAGCTGGAGAACTATTTTTATTATCTAGGAGAGTCCAGAAAATTCTTGGGGCCAAAGTTTTCATGGAGGAGAAGGGGAGGAGCCAGGCTCCCTGAGTGGCTTTATGGCAGCAGCGAGAAGGCAGCAAGAACACACTCCATGGGCAACCTTGACCCTGGGGCTGGTGTGTCTTATGTGCTGAAGGTATACGGGGCACAGCTTTCTTGTAGGTGTAGGGTGAGACAGCCTACCATGAAAGGCTATTCTGAAATATTTGACTGCATGTTAGTGACCCTAAAATCCTAGGGCAGTGCCTGGTACGCACAGCTCAAAGAGATGAGAGCCTTGCTGCTGTTGTTTGTGATAGCAATGGTCACTGGGGAGATGGTGTTGGAGAACCCATGGAAGCCAGAAGTCTCTGTAGCTCCAGGATTGCTGTGTGTCCTGCCCTCCAAAGTTGACTTTCCTCCTTAAGTCAGCCTGCAATACTACAGAACTTTAAGGAAGTCCCAAGCTGCTAGGAAACGCGGCCTCTTGTCTCAGCCTAATGCAACTTTTGGATTTTATGTGGAAATATTAGACCTCTACTTCTCATTTGGTCTCTATGTAGAGCTTTGAAAATATAAGATGTGCCGGTGTATGACTTCTCCCCAGACTCTCACTGAAGACTAAGTGCTGTTTTCCAGAAAACTCAGCATCTGGACAGCTATCTAGCCCTTGGGATCAGCCATGGAGTTGGATTAATACCAAAGACTGGTTACCACAATGCATCATCTACTCTTGAATATCATTAAAGCAGGCTTGGCTCTGAGAAACCTTAAACCTTCAGCCTTTGGCTCGCTTCTGTCTTTTCTCAGCATTATAGAACCTGATTAATGGTGACACCATGCCACTAAAAGTTATGTGTGGCTCAAAACTCTAATTCACAGTTGATGAGTCTTTAACAATGGCCCTGGATAGTGTGGTGTTAATGGCTAGCCCTGGTGGTCTACTTCTACCAGAAGCCCATTACTAAATCTACCTGGCGTTTTACAGCCTCTGCATTGGAGCCTGGTGTCTGCTCACTGGGACAAGAGCTTTATTTCACTGTTCCTAACTATGTGCAATTGGTTAGAGACCATTAAACATTCTAGAAGTTACTGCTTCACCCTCCTGGAAATAAGACAGGGAATGTGACATTTCTAGCGTCATTTGCTTCCACAAGGGTCATCTTCCTATAGTTTTGGAGAGACGGCAACCTGTGACCAGGAACCCTGGAAGGCAGCCAAAGCCAGAGGCTGTGTGGGATGGAGTGACGCTCTTACAAGCCCGCGGGAGGAGGTGAAAGAGCATTCGAAACTATGGGGAATGAAGGCACTGAGGAGCCTCGAAAAGGAAGGCGTGGAAGCAAGGTAGCAAAAGATGTGTGAATTGACGCAAAGAAGTGTGAATTGACACAAAGAAATATTCAGCCCTGGTCACTCTGGAGGGGAGGGTAAAGGACTACAGAGTCAGTTTTACTCACTCTTTTTCTCATTGGATTTTATATTTTCATATTTTTAAGATTGTATTATAATTACTTCACTTCCTCCTTCTCTCTCCTCCTTCCAACCCCTGTCTTGCTCTCATTCAAAGTCATGGCCTCATTTTCTTTAGTTGTTGTTATGTGTGTGTGTGTGTGTGTGTGTGTGTGTGCATGTGTGTGTGTGTTCCTAAATACATAATTGTAACCTTCTTAGTTTGTACAATGTACATTTGTATGTATGTTTCCAGAGCTGTCCATTTGCTATTGGACACCAACTGGCACGCTCCTCACCAGGGAAGGACATTTCTCCTGCTCTCAGCATTGCCCACAGTTCTTGAGCTATGTCTGAGGCCTCATGAGCTTTACCATATATGCTACGTGTGCCGGCTAGTCTTATGTCAACCTGACACAAACGATAGTTTCTTAGATGAAGAAACCTCAATTGAGAAAATGTCTCCTTACGATCAGGGTGTGGGCCAGCCGGTAGAGCATTTTCTTAGTGATTGGTGGAGGAAACAGCTCCAGAGAGGAAACAGCTCTATGAGATGATATAGTCATATCCTGTTTTAGTTAGGGTTTCTACTATGGCAATGAAACACCATGACCAAAAACAATCTGTGAAGGAAAGGGTTGATTTCATTCACAGTTTCATTTAACGGTTTATCATCAAAAGCAGTGAGAGCAGAAATTCAAGCAAAGCAGGATCCTGGAGGTAGCAACCGATGCAGAAGTCATGAAAGGGTGCTTCTTACTGCTTGCTTCCCATGGCTTGCTCAATCTGCTTTCTTGTAGAACCCAGGACCACCAGCCCAGGGATGGCACCACCCACAACAGACTGGGTCCTCTCCCATCAATCACTAATTAAGAAAATGCCCTACATCTGAATCTTTTGGTTGTTTTGATTTCTGGTTTTTCGAGACAGGGTTTCTCTGTGTAGCCTTAGCTTCCCTGGAACTCTCTCTGTAGACCAGGTTAGCCTCGAACTCAGAGACTCACTTACCTCTGCCTTCCGGGTGCTGGGATTAAAGGTTTGCACCACCATCACCCCGCTCCTACAGCCGGATCTTATGAAGGTATTTTCTCAGTTGAGGTTCCCTCCTCTCCGATGACTATAGGTTGCATCAAGTTGACATAAAATTAGCCAGTACACACCTTGAGTTCGTGGATTTATTATTGCTAAGATGCCGATATTGCCCAACACAATCTAGAGAATGTTCAGAAGGAATGAGATGGTCTTTCAGTAAGTGATACTGGGGAAGCTGAACATCCATATGCAGAATGATGGTAAAACCCTCTCACATTAGTTATTAAAGTCAACTCACAGGCTGGAGAGATGGCTCAGTATTTAAGAGAACATACTGATCTTCTAGAGGACCCCTGTCAGGTGGCCACTGCCATCTGTCACTCCAGATTAAAAGAATCCACACTGTCTTGTGGCCTCCATGGGCACCTGCACTCATGCACATACCCACACATAAATACATAATTTTTTAAAAAAAAAAACATAAAAATGAATTTTTTAAAAGTCAACTCAAAATGGATTAAGCACTTAACTCTAAGACCTGAAACTGTAACCGCTGGAGAAAGCAGAAGGAAGACGCTTCAGGACATTGAAACCGGGGATACGTTTTCGTTAGGATCCTAAATGCACAGAAAGAAAAGGCAGAAAGGCACAAGCTTCTGCAGCACAGCAGAGAAAGACGGCGGAGTGAAGACGCAGCCTACGGCACAGACGGAATGGTCTGCAAAGAAAACCTCAGACTGGGGTAATAGTCAGAACTTGCAAGGAACTCAGTATCCAAAGAAGAGCAAACAAGCGAGCAAGCAAACAAACAAAAATAACCTGATTTTAAAATGCTCAGCAGGTTCAAATAAATATTTCTCAAAAAAAAAAAAGGCATGGGTATATGAAAATGTTCAGTATCAGAAGACATTGGGAAGATGCAAATCAAAATCACTTGAGAAGTCACTTCACTCCAATAGGAATAGCCACCACCAGCAAAAGTACATTAATAGATAAAATAGAACTCCTTTATGACCCAGCCGTCCCACTCTGACGCTCATACACCAGGGAATGCCATCAGTGCGTTAAAGACACACCTGCACTCCAAAGCTCTCTGCAGCCCTATTGCAACAGCCAAGAAATAGAAGCGATTTAAGTGTCTATCCACGGATAAGTGGATTTTTTTTTATAACTTTTCAGTCTTTCATTAAACACAGATTCTTTTCTCTTGCAATTTAATCTGAATATAATTTACCCTCCCTTCTAGTTCCTCCCCACCTCCACCTCCTCTCCCATCCAGGTCCACCCCGTCTCTGTGTCTCATTAGAAAAGAACAGGCTTCTAAGAGATAACAACCAAGTGGAACAAAATAAAATATAATACGATAAGGCAAAAACTACCATACTGAAGTTGGATAAGACGAGCCAACAGAAAAATGAAAGAGCCCCAAGAGAAGGCACAAGAATCAGAAACCGACTTGTCAGCTCTGCCGCAGACAGCAAGAGGAACTGGGTTTTTGAAGCTCTCCCAGGCACTTCCCAGGACCTCCTGCTCCGCCAGCCAATCCTAGAGTCCCTTACTTCAGGCCCACAGGGATTGTGTATGCATCTGAGATTGGAAGACCCTAAAGGGACAGACATCTGGACGGGAAGACAGATGGAATTTCCCCTTAGGACCCCCTCATGCTCACCCCACTCTATTACCATGTGTGCCCCTAGGGAGAAGGCCCTTTTGGGAAGGCTGTGTTCGTAGCTTGAGTCTTCAGGTCTCTCTGAGGTACCAGCTTCCGAGGGCACCCAGGCACCTGGCCTGGATAAGTGACCCTAATGGTGGAGCTACCATCTCTAAGTCCTGGGACAAGGACCAGCTAGAAAGTAAGAAAAAACAGGGCTTTTCTCCTCTTGAATTTATTTTCTTATTTACCAGCATGGCTTGTATCTGAAACAGACACTTTCCTGGTGCTCTCTAAGAAGCTGCATCCTGTATTCAGGGAAACTGAGCCATGGATACTGGGGAAATCCCAACCATCAGTGTTGAGTATAAAAGCAAACTCAGGCTCTCTCGAGCTCCTAGATCTTAGGTGAGAAGAGCTAGAGAAGTCTGGGCTCACGCGGCGCCGCAGTGCCCCCTGCTGGCTTAAAGCCTCCCGTGCAGCTCAGAACGTTGTAGTCCTTCCAGCCCCTGATCAAAACCTAAGCGTGCCACGCTTATGAGAAGAGCATCCTGGACTCAGACCTGGCATCAGCCCTGTCCCGCACCGGGGTGATCCTAGCAGGACGATGCTCTTGGGTTGAGGGCAAGGCAGGCTCTTCAGTGACCTTACACAGTAGGATGAGGGTGAACGTGGAAAAAGGGAGAGCTGGATTACCTCAGTGTTCATCTGAGCAATTCCAAAACCAAACACTTGCCGCCTGCCGCCAACTGAACGTGGGAGCCATCATTAAGGGTGGACGTCTGTTCGGAAAGCTCTTCGTTTAATCTCTCAAAGGCTTCCTGAGCTGCCATTCTGAGCCGCTCGCCTTCTGGAATTTAGCATGCAGATGTGACAAATACACACACATGTAGTTTTGCTCAAGCATGTTTTTGTCTCCCTAGTTACTTCTGCATGGTGCATAGCCCTTTCCACCTAAAACCCTGCATATTTTATTTTTATTATTTATCTTCTTTCTCGTACCACACACATGCACACATGCACACACTCACACAATCTTTTATTGAGCGTTACATCCTTAGCACTGAACTGAGTTCCCTTACACGTAAGTGCCCACTCCACGCTTACTGGCCTCAGGGAGTTCAGTTTTAGTAGTCTAGTTGATTTCCCGCATCTTCTAAAACTAGGGATTTAATTCCACATTTCACAGCATTAAAAACCTAAGATAAAGAACCTAAGTGGCTTCTATGTAGCAATTCAATGCCTGGCAAAAGAGCTAGGAGGTAAAGCCGGGTCAGTGGCGCAGCTCTCGGGACTCTGCTAGAATACTAGTTACTGGAGAAAACAGAGACGACAAGCAGGCATTGTCTGTCATGCCTTAATTCTTTTTACTAAATCAGTCCAACTAATGGTGAGATTTATATGGCAAAACGCCACACCTTGTCTGCTCAAAAGTCCCTTCCAGATCCTTAAAAAAATAGAAATGGAAAACGAAATGAACTATTTTGGGTATAGTTAAGTGGGTTTCCGTCACATTGGAATGCTACACATACGCTCCTACTGCAGCAACAACATAGTAAGAAAAACAATCAAAACGTGGGGCCAGCCAAAGGCTCAGAGGGTAAAGACCTGAGACCGAGCTGTCCTCTGACATTCATGCATGTGTGGTGGTGTATTTGACACCCCCCCACACACATAATGCATACATACACATACATATACACAATAGTAATTTTGAAGAAAATCAAACTTAGAAAAACAATTAAAAATTATAATTCAAATAGATGGATTCAACAGCAATTTTAACTCAGTTGAAGAACTGGAAACTGGGAGGCCAATCAAAGGAGACATATAAGTAACACCTTGATAGTGATGTTATTTATATGTATATATCTTTTTTACATATATTTATTGTATATATACACGTATTTATATATATGAATATATAAAATATATGTGTATATATCTATGTATATATATGTATATATGGCTGATGTAAAGGGAATAGAGAAAGATATGTGGCAGATACTCAAAAGTTGGGGACTAGGGAAATGAATAAGAAGTATCCAGGACACCCTGAAAGTGTCTACCATGTTTATAATTAGGAGTCAAGAGAGAGAGGAGAAAGGGAATAGGGCAAGAATATTATATGGGAAGATCAAAGAAGATAATTTTCAAACACTGGTAGTAATCCACTAGATCGTAGATTTGAGCACACCAGAATCCCAAGAAGAATAAGAACACAAGTGAAATAAACCATCTTGGGCCAATTTCTTCTTTGCCATGTTTGGCTTTATGACATTTCCCCATTCTTCAGTCTTGTTTGTCCCCGCTCTAGCCATTGTTATTTCCAGGCATTTTTACCACAAGGCAAATAAAAGGAAAGGGCTTCACAGGCTGGGGCGGTGGCACGGCTAAGAGGTAGGGTGGGCACTTTAGTAAGTGGTAATAGAGCTATGGAATTTGGGGGGGAAGAACTGGGGAGACAGAGGCAAGGATGCCTTGAAAAGAGTCTCGTCCTCCCTAGGGAGAAGCCTGGATCTAGTGCCAGATATGGTAAAAAGCCAGGGGGAGCAGGGAACAACTAAACTGTGCTTTAGCGGGATTGGTCCAGCTATGTGTGGAAGTGAGCAAGACGGGGAAGAGAGGGAGGCAAGATGTGATGCTGGAGAGCAGCCATGGTGGTTAGGATGAGGGGGGAGCAATGGAGCAGTGAGGCTTTAGGAGATCCAGCTGGCTGATCTCCCATCGCCCCTGAAGAAAGGGGGTAGGAACGAGAAACTCAGGTTAGGGCAGCATGTGTATCGAGGCACCTGGAAGCATCCAAATGGAATTGCCTACCAGACACAGATTGGACACACTGTGGACAGACATAGACAGACACATGTGGACAGGCGCACATGGGCAGACTGACCAAGGATGTGGGACATGGCAGAGCCAGTGGTACTTATGTCCTACCAGGAGGAAGGGGTGTGAAAGAGAACATAAAGCATCTTATAATATCAGTGCTTAAGATATGAACTCACAAACAGGAGTCAGCAGCAGAGATGGGAGGCAGCCAGAGGAGCAATCGGCACAAAGGACACCGGCGCTAGGGATGGTCTCACAAGTCAAAAGGACAAGACCTGTAGCAAGCTTTCTTGTTGGATTATCTTTAGTCCACCAACCCACAAATAATGACCTGGAGACTTGTAATTAATTACGAAAGCTTGGCCTTAGCTTAGGCTTTTCCCCAACTAGCTCTTATAACTTAATTAACCCATGTCTTTTAAATTTACATTCTGCCACATAGCTTGGTTACTTCTTTGTATAGCATATCCGACTTGCTCCAAGTCTGCTGGAGAAATCACACACCTAGATTCCTCCTAGTTTCTCCCTCACTGCCTGGAAGTCCCACCTAGTCTTTCCTACCTAGCTATTGGCCATTTAGCTCTTTATTAAACGAATCAGAAGGTGCCTTAGGCAGAGACACATCTTTACAATATAAACAATTTTTCGGCAACAAAGATCTAAAGCAGGACAAGGTGAGTAGGGGGAGGATGTCAAGGTGCAAGGATGCACCACCCACCCAGAAGCCTCAGGAGCAAACAGAAACAGCGGGGCTGGTAGGAAACCAAGACCATGGGAAGGGCTTTGTCTTGATTTGTGGCTCTGCTTTCGGTTGTTGGTCATGGTTGTGTCTCAGTTAGTTAGGGTTTCTATTGATGCAATAAAACACCATGACCAAAGGCAGCTGGGGGGGGGGGGTTATTTCATTTTACAGCTTATCAGTGACAGAAGCCTGGACAGGAACTCAGGAACTGGAGCAGAGGCCACTGAGGAGTGCTAATTACTTCTGGCCACAGCTTGCTTGGCCTATTTTCTTTCTTTCTTTTTCTTTCTTTCCCTCTCTCTCTCTCTCTCTCTCTCTCTCGCTCGCTCGCTCGCTCGCTCGCTTACTCGCTCGCTCCCTCCCTCCCTCCCTTCCTTCCTTCCTTTCTTTCTTTTTTTTTCGTAGGGGTGCGATGTTCAAGACAGGGGTTCTCTGAATAACCTTGGCTGTCCTGGAACTCACCCTGTAGACCAGGCTGGCTCAAACTCACAGAGACCCGCCTGCCTCTGCCTCCTAAGTGCTGGTATTAAAAACATGCACCATCACCTCCTGGCCTTCTTTCGGCCTACTTTCTTTTACAACTAAGGACTATTTGCCCAGGGGTGGCATCATCCCCTATAGGCTGGCCCCCTCACATCAATCATTAATTGAGACAATACCCCACAGACTTATCTACAGACCAATCTATGGAGGCATTTTTCTCAATTGTGGTTCCTTCTCAGATAACTCTAGCCTGTGTCCAATTGACATAAAAGTATCTAGCCCAAGTTGTGAGGCTCATTTTATACGTCACCTTGACTGGGCTGTGGGACACCACCTACCTGACCATGAATGATTCTGGATGCATATGTGATATGTTCTGGGAGAGATGAATAGCTAAGTCGGTAGTGATTGAAGAAGGAAAGAGACCTCCTACGTGGGGATGGGCCTCATCCAGTCAGTCGGAGTCTCCAACAGACAACGAAGAGAATCTGAGGCCTGTTAGCCTCCATTCTCTATGAACCAGTTCCACAGAATAAGCTTATATATGGTACACTGTGTGTGTGTTCATGTGTGTGTGTGTGTGTGTGTGTGTGTGCATGTGTGTGTGTTCCAGGCTTTGCTTCTCTAGAACATTTCAGTTAGTACAGAGAGCTAGTGATGACAGTAGAAAGGCAGAAAAGGGGGCAGGTAAGCTGAAGGGTGGAGTAGGGTGGCCCCTCAGGTGGGAGGAGCTTGGGACAAGGATGCGCACACCTTGTCCCAGGGCCTTGTATCTTCATCTCATTTATCTTCGTCATTCCAGCAAAGCCTGAGATCTAGGAGACCTCCTGAATGAGATCGATACACAAACTGGCTTTGTTTCCCCCCTCTCTCTCAGCATCCCTTCTGCAGAACACTTTGCCCATGAGTTATCAGTTCCCAAAGATACTGTTGGGCCCATCCTCCAGTCCCTGGGGTGCAGCCCTTTAGTGGACCTTCCCCTAGGAACTTCCATACCAAGAAGGCACACGTCTCCATGCTGTGAACTCACTCCCACCCATCTATTCCCTTGTCACCATGGAGCAAGAAAATGGAGCCTCTTCATAATGACTTTGGCCACCATAGGATGAGGACCACTCCCTCTTTTTGCTTAGCCCCATTACTTGGGAAAGGTGGCATCTGCAAAGAATGAATAGGGTCTAATTTAGAGGTCAAGTAGGGTAGAGAGCATCCTATGAAGGAACCAGGGGGCAGTTGGGGTGATGTCTCAGTGGAGGGAGGCATCAAGACCCAGCCTGGCTGAGGACCGAGAGTGTACACAGTGGCCCCAGTGGCAGGCCAATGTCTCCTGCTGTACCTGAACAGTTGTTAACCTCTGCGTGTTAAAATGGAGACTGTAGAACCTAGAACTAACAATTCAGCTAGACCTGCTGGCCATTGAGAGCTATAGGATAGACGTCTTGCATTAGAGATCTATACCACCAGGCCTGCTGGGAATCTAAACGTAGGTTCTCATGCTTGCTCGCATGCCAAGAACTTTGCCAATCAATCCATCTCTCCACCCCACCCCCTACTTTTTTGTTTTTATTCTTTAAGACAGGTTCTCACTGCGTGGCACTTTCTGGCTTGTAACTCAGTGTGTACATCAGGCTAGCCTCCAACTTGCAGCAAACCTACCTCCGCCTCCCAGGTGTGAGTCACCATGCCTGGCTTATAAAATGTAATACATCAAGTTATAGCATTCTGTGCAGCTCTGCAGTCTTAAATTTTACTTAATAATATGCCACGTGGTGTCTCCTGATCAGTTCTGTCTTGTGTTACAGTTTCACCAAGCGGATGTGCACGACTTCAACCCTTCCCCATCGACACGCGCACTATCTCTTTGAAGTGGCCTGGCACTAGCCGCTTGTTAGGCTTGCCAGTGGGACACAGCCTATCACACAGTTGGGGATCTTGTGGGTTTTGTTTCTGCTGACCCAGAAGGGCCCTCCACAGATATGACAGCTGCTCATGGGTCTCACTGGGGTTTACAGCTTTTGCCAAGATTCCATCCTCTGGTGCATGTCAGAGGAATCTCAGCCCCTTGTGCTGTTAGAAGCGGTCCCACGGAGGGCTTTCCACACATGAAAGTTGCCCGAATGGTAAACTGGAGAAGGAGGGCCTCGAGGTCGCCTGGGGATAGTTCACTTGACCCAGAAGACTGCGCTGTAAAGAGGCAGCATTTTAACTATAAAGCAGTTAGGTACCAAACCCCTCTATGCACCCTATGAGTTCCCAAGAGAGTCTTGTTTGGGAGAAACGAGCGAAAGCGGAAATGGAGCCAGGGCAGATGGAAGGTGACGTCAGCTGTGAGACCTGTGGGAATCTCTCCTAAGCACGGGGTTTCCAAGTGTTTCCAGGGGCCTGTCACAGAGATACCAGCTATCTGGCGCCTGTAGGACAGCTAGGGCCATAGAGGACCTGGAATGAATATGTGGCGTGCGGTCTCCTATCTGTGTCTTTGAGAGCAGATAGCCCGGAGTTCCCGATAGAGTAACCAAGAAAACTGCAGCTCTGTCTTGATGTCAGTGTCTCCTGAAGGTTGCACACCCCTTTGAAGTTAAGATCAGCGAAGTTATGGTTAAGTTCTTCCCACCGTCGGAAATGAAGGCACCAGATGCTTTCCCAGTTACCCCCCAATCCAGCCACACGCATGCGCAAAACATCTGCATCCTCCAAGGACATTAGCTTGTTATGTTATGATATTATTTATGCTGTGGTTTTGACGCACACCCCCAACCCTTTGCCGACTTTTCTCAGAGATGAGAAGAATTACCCTAAGAGGGAAATCTGGTCCCAACATGGTTTGCAGGGTAGAAAAATATGAACATACCGCCTATCTCATAAATATTCATAACAATCTCTTTAAAATTCACAGCACAGAGCTCAGGGGGTTGCTGCTCCTTCCCTTGGGATAGCCCACTTGGCTCTTCCGCTGGAGTGTATGTCTTGCTTTGCTAAAATAAAACTCTACTGAACTGTGTGCCTCAGCTAACTACTACTTCTTGAGTAGAACAGAAGAAACCTTCTTTGCAAGGAGTTACTTTGTGTGGTTTCAGTTACCTGTAGTCGCCTGAGATCCTAGGGTTTTCCATTGCATAGAAAACTGCCCAAGCAAACAACTCGTGTGTGTTTTAAGTTGTGCATGAAATGTCATGTCACCCCCCCTTCCTTGGGAAGCAAATCACACCTTTGTCCAGAGCATCCGTGCCGTGTTAGGGCTGCATGAAATGTGATTCATTCAGCATTGACTGTTTAACATCAGAAAAGGTTTGCTGAAACCAGTTGGCTCCTCACTGGGCAGCAGAATAAAGCTACTCAGGAGAGCAGGAGAACCAGAGGGAATAAGTGCTCCTTACACCTGGGACCGTGTGGACTGCAGAGGTGTCTTCCACCAGAAGAACCTCCCCTCCTCCATACTCCACCCAGAATCCCACAGATGCTGAATCTGTGGAGACCGATGGCCGGCACTTGCCCCTTCCCCACACAACACCAAGTGGAGCCTCCCAGAGCCAGAGGGATCTGAGCATGTCACCTTTCAACAAAAATGCTCTGCAGCCCGGCAATTCGCTCGGTAAGGATTCACTTCCTACTAATTTCCACTCCTGAAGTAGGTCTCACACTGGCTTTGCTTTTGCTTTGTACCACTCAGCTAGGTTTTCAAGATGGTTGTTTGTCCCTCCATCCAGTGTTCTGTAAGGCACCCTGCTCTTCAGCTATATCTCATGTCCCTCCCCTTATTCCTACTTTCTCTCCTCTGTACCCTCTCCCTTTTTATAAACTTAATTATCACTTTCTATAACTAAAAATCTATTGATCCCAACTGTCCCCTCTTTACTACTTTGATTTTATTTTCAAAGTCAGCCTAGTATTTAATGCTTATCTTTATGGACACTAGGTCTTTCTCACGCCTAATCTTATTACATAAATCTGATGCTATTCCATACTTGATTGTTTATCCTCCAACAGTTACTGAAGTCACAGGGGTCACTATTCAATATTTACATAATGGTGATACCCAGTAGCTGTGGTTGCTCTCCCAGCTAACATCCTACTCAGAAACTCTGAGCTCCCAGACCGAGGATATTTTTTTTAACTACACACTCATCTCTACCACATCCAAGTCCCACTTGAGCACTGTGAATACCTTAACAATATAATACTTAATAATATAAATGAATCAATGAAACAATATCAGATATACAAAATCTCAAAGCAGTAACCTACAAAAACCACATGCACACATGCATACACATTAAAATACAAGACAACGTTAACTCCTCCAAAAATTATTAACCTTACAATAACATCAAATGAAAGTGAATTAGATGAAATCCCAGACAAAGAACTCAAAATAATGCTCTTCTGTATGTTCAAAGACACAAATGACTGAATAAAATGAGGAAGGTGATGAATCATATGAAAGAGGAATTCAACAAAGATAGAAATACTCAAGAAAATCCAATCTGAAATACTGAAGATAAATATTCAGTGAGTCAAAACAAAGTTTGGTGAAGTCTCAGCAGAATAGCTGAGCTTGAAGACAGTCCAACAAGGATGAAATTAAAGTGAGAGAATTCCAATGGGAATGTCAAGCTATGTGCGGTACTTTGAACAGACAAAACCTATGGCTAATGGGAGGAGAAGAAGAAGAAGAAGAAGAAGAAGAAGAAGAAGAAGAAGAAGAAGAAGAAGAAGAAGAAGAAGAAGAAGAAGAAGAAGGAGGAGGAGGAGAAGAAGAAGGAGGAGGAGGAGGAGAAGGAGAAGAAGAAGAAGAAGGAGGAGAAGAAGAAGAAGGAGGAGGAGGAGAAGAAGAAGGAGAAGGAGAAGAAGAAGGAGAAGAAGAAGAATCCTAAAGGCATATAAAACATTTTCAGAAGAATAACAACAGAAAATTTCTCAGAATTAGGGTCTTGGAAATTTGGAAGTTCAAGAAGGGCACTGAGCTGGACGGAGGTAGAGCACACATTTAATCCCAGCACTCGGAGGCAGAGACAGGTAGATCTCAGTGAGTTCGAGACCAGCCAGATCTATAGAGTGAGTTCCAGGGCAGCCTCAGTTACACAGGTGTGCAGGTAATGAGTAGGCCAATGTGCTTTCAGTCAGGTTGTCTGAGTCCTGGGCCCCAAGGGAAGAGGGAAGCTTCCGTTTAGTTAATGTGTGTCCATCATATACAGGGTGTGTCATCTTAGGCAGATGGCTTGGGAGCTAGGGACACTCCCTTTCCAGAAGGATATGCCTGGGAGGGCAGATTCTCTCAGTCTGCCTGTTATCGCCCTAGAGCAGTGGGATTTACAGAGTCCACAATGGAGGGAGAAAGGCTATTGCGGGTAGACCAAACCTAGTAAGAACTTCCACAATTATGTACCAAAATAAACCTCTTCTGAGTTATTTATTTGAGACAGGGTCTCTCTGCAGCCCTGGCTGTACTGAAAGTTGCTCTGTAGACCATATTGTCCTTGAACCTGCAGAGATCCACCTGTCCCTGCCTACTGAGTATTGGAAGTAAAGGTCTGTGCCACCAGGGCAGACCCAAACTTCCTCTGTTTTTAAACTGATGATCTTGTTATTTGTTACAGTGACGAAAACTGTCTGGCACAGGGACTTTGTTCTGCAGTCACTGGTCCTCACTGCCTCACTTCCGCCTTGGGTAGAAGGCCTCATGACCATGTGGAGAGCCAGCAGCAGCCTGCCTGAGCCTTACCACTTACTGTTCAGCCTCTTAACATGAACCATCATTAATATATAGGGGACACACTTCATATGTCTTGGAAAGAATATTACCAGACTCCAGTGAGTCTTCGCACATTCTGGGCCCAGGGTCCACGTCCCTCCTATGGAGAAAGCCACGTCCTGTCAGCGTCTACTCTCATACCTGTCAGGAACTGTGAGGGACCTAAGTCATGTTTGTATCATCCTCTTTTCTATTTTTTAATTTTTTTAATTTTTACTTCACATGCATTGGTATTTTTGCTTGCATATATATCTGTGTGAGGGTGTTGGATCTGATGTAACTGGAGAATGCAGACAGTTGTGAGCCACCATGTGGGTAATGGGATCTGAACTCCAGTCTCCTGGAAGAGCAGCCAGAGCTCTTAACCACTGAGCCAGCTCCTGTTCACTTCTTTCCTTCCCTTGGTGACTGAGTATCTGACAGAAAGAAACAACTGAAGAGAGGACAGATTAGTCTTGGCTCACGGCTGGAGAGGGATTTCAGTTCATCCTGGTAGTGACAGCATCACGCTGGAGAGGATGTGCTGTTCACCACATTCTGACAGTAGGCAGGAACCAGAAGCAGGGACAACCTTCAAAGACCCTGAGTGACCTCTTTCGCTAGCCAGGCCTCACCTTCTAAAACCCACAGCCTTTGAAACAGTGTCACAAGGTGGAGAATGAGAGCTCAAAACATGAGTGTGTAGGGGAGTTTACATTCAACAGGCAATTCAAACATGAGCATATAGGGGAGTCTACACTCAACAGGAGATTCACCAACTCTTAGTCAGTCTGTCTCCATGTCATAACTGCTGGCATAAGACACACAAGAAGCCTGGGGCAGAGGATGGAGCCTTTGTGACTTATTTCACAGCAACATAGGAGCTGTGTGACCAGGTCAGTTGACTCTGACCCTCTACGCACTTCTCAGGGCTCCGAGGCAAACCAGCATAAACTCTGGATGGTTTCTCATGGCAGAAACATATGCTGTCAAAGTTCTGAAGGTCAGAAATCTGAACTCAAAATATGAATTGGTCAGCTCCTCTCAGAATCAAACTTCTCCCCAGCTTCTCGGTTCAGAGTGGCTTGTGCTGGCCTGTGCTGGCCTGTGTTGTTCTGTGCTGGCCTGTGTTGTTCTGTGTTGGCCTGTGCTGGCCTGTGTTGGCCTGTGTTGGCCTGTGTTGGCCTGTGTTGGCCTGTGCTGGCCTGTGTTAGCCTGTGCTGGTCTGTGCTGGCCTGTGTTGCTCTGTGTTGGCCTGTGCTGGCCTGTGCTGGCCTGTGCTGGCCTGTGCTAGCCTGTGTTGCTCTGTGTTGCTCTGTGTTGACCTGTGTTGCTCCATCACTCCAGTCTGTGTATATGTCTTCACATGGCTTTGTGTTCCAGCATTCCCTGTCTCTCTTTATTACCATAGCAACCATTAGACTTAGGGGCCACACTAACCCAACGGGACCTTATCTAAACCCAACTACGTCTTCAAAGACCATATTTCCAAGAAAGGTCATACAACTAGGTACCCAAGGTGGTCAAAACCAGAATATAACTTCTGGGAGGACAGAAATCCACCCACCACGTCCTCAGATCCCATTGGGTGATAAGACACACGGACAGCACACCCTCAGATCCCATAGGGTGATGATAAGACACACGGACAGCACACACACAGTTCACCTCATTCTCTACAGGAGCTGTGAGCCATCTGCTAAGCTTTGCACAGAGGGTGACGTCATCTTTGTTCTCCCAAACAGCAAATAAACCCACCCTTGCTCCATAACAGGAGACAGCCTATCTACCTTCCAAGGCCTTGTGCTCCACAAACTTCCTCAAGGAGATAGACTAGAAGGAAGCTGTCTTTGTGACATGCTTACACGAGGGCCACTTCAGGACTGACCCACAGAGCTCTGTCTCTCATAGGATGCAGCCTCATCAGGGAAGGAGATGGCAGGTCAGCCTCTGACAGTGAGGCAGGGCATCTGGAGCCACTATAGCGGA